>NC_056747.1:1340611314-1340646602 GCF_019279795.1 Protopterus annectens
AAGGATTGTTACCTGGAGGGTTCATGAATCCGGGGGATACAGTTATTATTCAGAACATTCCCTTGTTAGTTACACATCAATAAATTCTCGTACTCTGTATTTTCTCATGACTTATTGGCCATTCTGGGTCAATTCCAAAACTCCTTCATCTTCCTCTCTTAAAACCCTCTTTTGCGTGGTTTTGCGCGTTTTTGAGCATAGCACAACAACGGGCAGCGCCGCCTAATTGGGTTTAAACTATTCCTGGCTCCACAAAGTCTGCTCTTCACTTTTTCCCTTAGAACTGCTCTATCTCTCAATTTAAACACCATATTCTCATTCTAAGGCCCTTCACTGGTCCAATTAAGTAATCCTACAAGTTAGCACTATTAAACCATAAGCACTACTTACTCTTATACTCTCTATGATTACCCTGTCCTCTATTGATCCGTCTTAAATTCAGTTTCCCTATTACTCTAGCATGTCCAAAGGTCAGTCAGTGGTTTCCTCTCCAGTCCAGCTGGTGAATCTGGGAATTTTGAGGCAATGTTACAACTGTCTCATGTACATGGACAACCCTCTCCTCCTCCAAACAGGTTCAAATATATGTGAGAGATGCAACTATTTAGCCATACTGGAGGCTGAGCTCTCTCATCTCAAAACTGGTGTAACCAGTCAGGAGGAGAAGGTAACCTCACACAACACAATTCCAGTATCACATAATCCCACCACATCAGTGAACCAAACACATAAACACACAAAAACATACTCGGAGGCTCTAAATAAAAATCTACCTAAGCAACAGAGACCTCCAAAGCAGACATCCAAGCAAACGCTACCTCAAAACAAAACACACACAACACATAACCCACAAAGTCAGTGTGCCAAATAGCCACAGTCCTTAAGGCTGAATAACACACCTGATACTCTTGTTATAGGTGACTCTATTGTCAGACACACTGATGTCCCGCTCACCAGGCCGAATAAAGAGAAGGTCACAGTGAGCTGCCTGTTGGGTGCTAGGATCCGACACATAACGCAAGCACTCAGGTCACTCCAAAGCAAATACAAATATGACTCAGTCATTGTACATGCTGGTGTGAATGACCTGAGACATACCTCCCTGGACTACATGAAAAGAGACATAGAGGAGCTCTCTGATCATGTAGCCCAGGCTGGTATGACCCTGACCTTGAGCAGCATCTTACCCTCACCTAGAATGATGCCACAGTACAAAGACAAAATGATCGATTTTAACAATTGGCTAAAATTTTGGTGTCATTCAAAGGGGATCCAGTGTCTGTCAGCCTGGGATGACATGCTCGACAAGCCACATTGCTTCTCTAGGGATGGCTTGCACCTGTCACCACTGGACTTTCAGATATTGGCAAAGGCTCTTGCCACCCCCATAGTGCCTTATTTAGGCAAGGCTCAAAAGTCAAACCCACCCCCATAGACAGTACAAGGAACAAGAAACTAAGGGTAATGCTGCTAAATGCCAGAAGTCTTAACCTCAAGATGCACGTGCTCGAAGCTCTCCTCAGTATGGAGAACATCGATATCTGTGCAGTGACAGAAACCTGGTTCAAGGCTCCAGGGAGCACCCCAGCATTACCAGGCTATACCTCATATCATGCTTTTTGGCCCCAAAACCCAGACCGAACCACAAAAGGAGGGGGAGTTTCCATATTTATCAAGGATATCCACACCTCCAGGTCAGTGGCATTGCACAAAGTATCGGAGACCATCTATGTGCAACTAACAGTGGGCAAGACTGCTTTTCAGTTTATAGCATCCTACAGACCACCCTCTCAAAGTCAGGAATCCCATTCGGCTTTCCTGAAAACATTGGAGAACATTAAGATCTCTCCGAACACCATTATATTGGGCGACTTCAACTACCCAAACATTGACTGGAAGCACTACTCAAGCCCCAGCACCTTAGCCCAAAGATTCCTGGAAATTATAAACTCAAATGCTATGGAACAACTAGTCACCACTCCCACAAGAGGGGACAACATACTAGACCTGATCATTACCAACATGGGGACTCTATGCTCCACACCAGAAGTATATCCCTCATTGGTAAGATCAGATCATAAATTAATTTCACTGGATGTCCACATCCCGACCCCACCCCCAGCCCGGAAAACCACAGTGAAAAACTTTTCAAAAGCAAACTTCTCACTTCTCAAAACTGAAGTGGAATCCTTCAAGGCCCCAGGGCCAGTGGAAACTACAGCCCAAACTGCAGAATCCTATATAAATGCATTCTACGGACATCTCCAGGAATGCATGGATCATGCTATCCCAAACAAAACCAAGACCCAATCATCCAAAGGCAGGCGTCCAGTCTGGTGGACCCCTGCCATAAATAAACTGTACAACAGAAGGAGGAAGCTACTACATGATAGAGCAAAATCCCTAATAGGGAAGGCATCTCTGACCAGTACTAGCAAAAAATTACGATCCCTCATAAAAATCCTCCAAGGCCAGCTTCGAGAGAAAAATTGCACAGGACACCAAAGACAATCATAAGGCTTTTTTCAGTTATGTTAGAAACCTGGGATGCAACTCCCAGACTTGTTCTGAGTTGATTCTAAATGACAAAAAATACACTGAACCCACAGACATCGCCGATATCCTGGCAGACAGGTTCAGTGCAAACTTCTCCACCCCCTCACCCCCAAAAGAGCAAGTATCTATCCCGACAGAGGGCTGCCTCCCAAACATCTCAGATGCTCAGGTGAAGGCTGCCCTCTCCAAAGCAAAAAACACTGCTTCCATGGGAGCAGATGGCGTCCCAGGTTGTGTCCTACATGAACTACAAGAGGAACTAATCCCTCAAATAAAACAGCTATACAATCTCAGCCTCACTACAGGATATGTGCCCACAGAATGGCGTACAGCAACAGTGGTTCCACTCCACAAAGGTGGAGCCTCACGGACCCTGAAACTATCGCCCCATAAGCCTGACTAGCTTAGTCTGCAAGGCTATGGAGAGGATCATCATGGAGCTCATAAACAAAGACATTGGGGACCTACAGACACTAGATCCTACCCAGTTCGGCTTTGTCAAGGGCAGATCCTGCCTTTTGAACCTGGTTGACTTCTTTGAAACAGTCACCAAAGCCATAGATGAAGGGAAGGTAGTCCACACAGCCTATCTGGACCTTGCAAAGGCATTTGACACAATACCCCACTCGGGCATCATAGATAAGCTATCCAGCTTAGATATAACCCCCTATGTCACAAGATGGGTCGCAAACTGGCTCAAAGACAGAACCCACAGAGTGAGAGTTGCTGGAGCCATGTCAGACTCGAAACCGGTCACAAGTGGCGTCCCACAGGGTTCTGTCCTGGGACCACTCTTGTTTGGTATATACTTTTCCGAGGTACAGGCAAAAATGGGAGGACTATGGCTCACCAAGTTCGCAGACGACTGCAAACTGGGCGTCATAATCAACTCTCCAGCTGACACAAATATCCTTCAAAAAGGTCTCACACAGACAGATAACTGGTGCCAGCGCCATGGTTTAAAGCTAAATGCCAAAAAATGTATAGTCATACCCTTTGGCAAAAACAATGTGCCCACAAATTACCACATAGGCGGAAACCCATTAAGTACAGAAAAAGTTATTAGGGACCTGGGGACCCAAGTTGATAGCAAACTCTCCTTTGAAAATCACATTGCCAAAGTGGTTAGAAAGGCCTTCTACATAGCCCACCTCATCACGAAGGGTTTCACATCTAGATCAAGAGAGGTAATCGTGCCCCTTTATTCATCCCTCATCAGGCCCATCATAGAATACAATGCCCCTTTTGGGATGTACCTTACCCGACACCTACAGCAATTAGAAAGACCCCAAAAGTATCTCACCAAGAGGATCAAGGGTCTCAAACAGATGCCATATGCTCCACACGCACAAAGGCAAAAGACAAACAAACTAGATAAACGAAAAAAACAATTCAGGCAGCTCAAGGCACAAATAAACTCAGAAATTTATTTGGTTAGCGCTTTCGGAAGAGTCAATGCTCTTCCTTCTTCAGACAACTACAACTAATAACTAAATCTCTTAAATAGACAATACTACTTCTATTTATTTTATTTTTATTTATTTATTTTTTTATTTTATTTTATTTTACATTTGTTGACCGGGCTAGTCCAGCTGGATAATTTCCATTTTCAGTGGAGGCCCGGGGAGAAAAGCTCCACAGATAAAAACAAGGTTATCAAAATTAAACATTTCAGCAATAATGCATACATATTAGTCTAGTAAAAAAAACACATAGTGCTATCTATGTATTGAGAAAGGCATTAATTCGTTACACTTCAATTTAGTGAGGATGGGGTATTACATATTTTAAAATGTATATACATAAATGTAAAAGACATTGTTTGTACCCCTTTTTTTTTTTTTTTTTTTTTAGAGAACAGTACAGTAGTTAAGTCATTTGTGATAACAGAGAAAGACTGGAATTTTGAAATAGGGAGATATGATAGTAGAAAGAAAAAAGTAGATTAGTCTGGATTGGTACAAAGTTAAGAGTTATTGGTTAAGAGATTTAGTTATTGGTTGTAGTTGTCTGAAGAAGGAAGAGCATTGACTCTTCCGAAAGCGCTAACCAAATACATTTCTGAGTTTATTAGTGCCTTGAGATGCCATATGCTGCTCGGTTAAAAAAAACTCCAGCGCTACTCAGTTGCATACCGCCTACTTCGAGGCGATCTATGCCTGACATACAAAGCTACGTCAAATCCAGAATTAATGGACATGCTCCACCTCAGTTAATCTAAATCCATTAGAGCCACACGCTCGAGGGACTTGAACCTCAGAACAGAAATAAATAGAACTTGCTGGGGGGACAGGTTCATAACCCAGAGACTCCCTTCGCTCTGGAATAGAATTCCAGTTCGTGTGAGGCAGAGCACCTCACTGAATCTCTTCAAGAAGAATCTCGATAAGTGGATGG
The DNA here is from genome assembly GCF_019279795.1 of Protopterus annectens. Classification (NCBI taxonomy): domain Eukaryota; kingdom Metazoa; phylum Chordata; order Ceratodontiformes; family Protopteridae; genus Protopterus; species Protopterus annectens. Next base: position 1,340,616,268 of record NC_056747.1, read on the forward strand.
GGGATCGTAGGTTTGTCCCAGGGATTACTCCAGTGTCACTATTAGACAGAGGCACAGTAAACTAAACCTTAAAAAGGGCACAGTATACTCAAATCAAGGGGTGCTGTAAGCCATCCAGAATTGGGCTAGGCTTATAATTGCCCCAGGGCAGATAGCCTAGTATGAACCTAAGAACCTATGAACTTCATCCCTACAAGACATAAACAAGACTGCATCAGTTAAGGAGCAAGAAAACAAAACCAAACTATAGAGACATTTTATTCATGTTATTAAACTGCTTCACTATGGCAAACAACATTCTACAATATTCTTTTGTTTCTTAACAAAGTAGTAATATGAGTTTTATTTAGCCCGCCACACACAGTTGCTGCAAACATGCCCTTTGGAATACAAATAAGTTTCTGGTCTAAAATATAGAAATCCATTTTGTTCAGTTATAATGTCTGAAATAATTTTACTAAAGAAAATCTATTTTGTCACATATATTTCCTGATATTTCAAAATCATGTTCAACACATTGTCATTATATTGCAGTTTGAACTGTGTAAACAAACAACGTTCAGATGTTCACACAGTGTTGGCTGTTTTTATACTGGATGAGAAACTCTGACTGCAAAGTATGTAAACCCAACATGTTCTCCATTGTTACACTACACACCCTACCTAACTAATCTCCTTTTCTCTCCAGTAATAACACTTAACAGCTTGCGCCTGGCATGCCCTTTACTTCACACCAAAGATCCAAACAGAAACTCCTCTTAATGTACCCCTTTTATGGCATTTACCAGTGTAGACAATGATGATAAGGCTGGGGGTGAGTAGCCAGAAGCATCCCATGTGACCCACACTTCACTGATCCTTTTTTGACAGCCAGTAGGAACTGTACATATAATCTCTAATATATATTTAAAAATCTCAACAGCCACATGGGACACAGTAGCTAACTACAAGTAAGCCCTCAAGGTTACCATTCTTCTGTATGTCAGTATGACCTGCCTGGCCACCCTATAACTCTTGTCCCTGTAGAACCCTTACCGAATCCCACAGATGTCCTCTAATGGGGTTAAGTTTACTAAACTGTGCAGGCCTTTGTGCCTGTATTTGTGCTGCTGTCTGATCACATCCTGCATTTAATCTAAGTTCAAGGTTGCCACCCCCAAATTATGACAATAGATGAGGAACAATGTCAGCCCTGTGAATACAAATCTTGAAGAAAAAGTAGTACATTTGCGATGAGACATGAAGGCGCATTTTGATGCAAGTAGTTCAAACATCATCTACCTTGCACTCCATTCTAGCTATTGCTGCAGAACCTGACCTGGAAGTCCCTTCTGGATGGGAATGGAGACACTTGTAGCTCAAAGCTATGCACAGCAGCAACAGACTGCTCCAGCCCACTTTGCTACTAGAGTCACAGCTCCAGTTGCTCTATTTCATCCCCAGAATGACAGTACTATTCCTAGCCTGCATAAACAGGCTACCACCTTTATTCCCTTTATAGAGGCTCCCAATTCAGGTATACTAAAGGATTTTGTGTAGATCTGGTCACATGTCTCTTGTTTCACATCTACCTATCCCCACCATTGCCACTGATGTATTACAGCTGTTTTAACACAACAGCACCTCTAGGTGCATAAATTCTAAGAAATGTAACAAAAGGTGCTAAATACTGAATGTACAATGTGCTTAGAAAAGTAGTATAACGTCAAACCTAACGACTGATTGAGCTTAAGCAACAAGGACGTTTCAAAAATAAAAATGTACTGCAGTGTAGATCTACACTGCATACATTGTTAGACTCAAAACCATGATAAGCAGGCAAACTATGCAAAAGACACAATGAGAAAAGCAAAACTATCACAGAGAAACATTTTTGGGTACTTTTCTGTTATCGGGGCAACAAATGTAATGAGCAAGTGGAATGTTAGCCCGCAGTCGCAATGATGACACTGCTGCTGTGGATGTATATACTAAAAGTTATATTTTCCTTTTAGAGTGTTGCCAAATGTATTATTTAATTAAAAAATGTGCATGCATCACACCTTTTAAGCCCTTTAAAGTAAAGGAGCAGACAAACAACAAGGCAGACAAAGGTAACCCGTTAAGGCAAGAGTTGTAAACTGTCATCCAAACTGCACAAAACTCCAACTTAATACACAGATATTTTAAGACAGTAACACAGAGAGTGCAGCTTTTGCAGTCAATCAACCCACTTAAACGTTTAGAGACTACAGCAGTGTTGCAACAGAGCAAGGGCGATGCAAACTTCAGCAGATTTATTCATAAGAGAAATTACGTTCATCATGATTTCAGTGCAGTTTGTGCCTTGTCTGGTGAAATTCCCCCACTGCTCTTCATTTGTCAGACCAAAAAAGCAGCTCCACTGCACTGTGCCAGGAGTCACAGTAAGTAACGTGCCTGTCACCCGTCTTGTATTGCCATTGCCCTGAAGCTGCTGTACTTGGAACATCTTTCTTTCATCATTACATGAAAAACGCATTTTACTGTCATTTGTATACATGTTTGGCGAACAATTCTATGAAGCAATAAACTTCTTTCCTCCGCAAGCAGAGACAAAGTCAAAATAATGATGGACCAATGCTCCCCATAAGGGACAATTTTCAAATATTTAATTCAATAAAAAAGTGAACAAAAAGTTGCATCAAAATGCATCTTCTAAATATTTTCAGACGCAACAGCGTCGTAACATTCCAGGCGATCATTACATCTGTTGCCCCGGTAACAGAAAAGCACCCATTTTTGTAACCTGTAACTGTTTCCAACTCACAAATGTCATATAAGTCTAAATAATGCACTTTATGTGGGTGGTAGATGATAGTAATTCTTAAAAAGTCAGTACTGACATTAATTCTTTGGATGAAACTTTCCAACTCATTTGCTGTCCCTTTCCAAATGAAAAAAAAAATCTATCAATAAAGAGTAAATAAGAAATTGTTTATGATATCCTTCTACTGATGGTAAAATAAATATGCTTCTTGTAATGCTTTGTTTTATTCTTGTATGCACCCCTCCTACATGAAACAGTATTATCAAATGACAGTTAACAGGGTTAAAAAAGCTAACCACAGATAAGGGAACATTAGACATTTATGTTAAAACTTTACACCAGAGATTTCTTATCACAAGATATCCACAAGATATAGCTGATGACATCAATAAAATGACAACAGCTTGACAGTTACCCACAAAGATGCTGAAGTAGTTGAACCCACTAAGAGTTGGTCCTTTAATATGCCTTAATCTTTACTTTGGAAAGTATAGCTATTAAGAAGGTCATACCTGAGAAGTGAAAGATTTTTGAGACACACAATGAAGTAAAGAAGGTAACAGAGGACAGGCCAGTTTTTGTTAACAAAAAATCCAGTAACTTAAAAAAGTATTTTAGAAGGAGGGACCAATGTTGTTCCCAGGACGGGGACCAAAGGCATAAGGAAATGTTTTAACTGCGCACATTGTAGGTTTATTCAGGAGACTCATTTTTATTAATCCCAGAACTAGAAGAACCATATCAGTACCTGTTTTCCTCAGTTGTTCTTCAAAATATGTTGTATATCTTGCTCAGTGTTATTCTTGTGAAGCATTTTATGTGGGTAAGATCACTGGAGAATTAAAGAGAAGAATATATGAGCACCAGTATGCTATTAAGATGAAAAATCTAGGCAATACTTTAAGTAAACATTCCATGATATATTCTAATTTAAAAAAAAATTGTGGTCATTGATTTTGTTAATGCTAGTTTCAAGGGAGACAAAGAAAATGAACTATAGTGCAAAGAATCATACTGCATGCCTATAGTTTTCCAGTATTAAATAGTAATGCTAATTACAAAGTACTATTGGTTAAACATCTACACAGAAATGAAAGTAAATGATTTTAAGTGTTTAACACATCAGTTTTTAAGTCTGTTTAGTAGAACATACATTTTTTAACTATTTTATGATTTAGACAAGGTACACATTCATTTATTCTTTAACAATTAATTGTATAATTTAATCACACTGGTCATGTGGTTGTATTGGAAAGTATTTAAAAGGCAGCATTTTATTGTGAAGCATTTGTTCTAATGAAAGCTTTTTACAGCTGAAAGCGCTCAACATTTGGCTTTAATAAATTTTACCACATGTTTTTTCCACAAGGTTTTTTTTTTCATTTCTGTTCAATAGTTAACACCTTTTCTGGGACTGTATTTATAGTTTGCTTGAGAAGACTTAATACTCTGCAGTATTAATGCAAAGAAGAAGAATACAAAACTAAGCAATACAAAAAAGCAGCACCAAAATATTTGAAGAGAAATAAAACAAAACCCCTGGATATGGAAAATTTCACAATAGAAAAAATAAGAAAACAAAGAGGAAAGGAGGAAAGAGGATTAGTAATGGAGACGTTAAACAGAAACTGGAGTTATGGAGCACCGAATGATTTAGTATAGAAAGTCCATCTCTGGTAATGTCATGGCATGATGGAACAGTGAGTCCCAAATTAAGAAGAAACAGGTGGAATGGGATGCATCTGACCACTTGAAGATACTAAGGGTCCTTCAGCAGGAAACCAGTACAAAAGTTCAGCTGGAGCTACACAGCAAGGGAAGTACCTGGAAACAGCAGTGACTCTGACATAGTCAATGTTGTGGAGCAATAGTTCAGTAAGTTCTGATATGAAATAGCAACAGATGACAAAGGATGAAGCTGAAGAGAATATGGCACAGGAAGATTTATTTATTTTACATTTTATTTTATATTTGTTTACCAGGATAGTGCGACTGGGCCAATAGCCCATTTTCAGCAGAGGCCTGGGGGAAAAGCCTCAAGAAGACAAGTAAGTACAAAAAAAAAAAAAAAAAAAAACAACAAAGACTAGTAGCCGGCTAAAGAAGAAGAAAGCAATGCCATTGCAGTCACAGATAATTACAATATACAGATTATTTCCAAAAAGTTAGGCAATAAACATTATTAACAGCATTGGTAAAAAAAGTTTACGTAGTTACAATATATACAGATTTTTACAGTGCTACCAATTTTGGTAAATGCAAGCTATAGTCTAACAGAAGAGTAAGCATAGGATGGAAACGTGGTCAGTGGAAGAAGAGATTTAGCATGAGGTTACTGGTAGGCAATATGAAAAGTGGGGAGAAAGAAAGTTAAATGCAAATTTTATAGGAGGTATCAATTAAGGCAAAGTGAGGAGAGAGGAGTGATAAAGTTACCCAGGGACGATACAGGAACAAAGCCAATTATTGTTTAGAAGGAGTTTGAATTTATGAGGTAGTAGGGGTATTTAGTATATGTTTGGGGATGCTGTTCCAAATTTTTGTGATTTGATTTGCAAATAAAAACTCACCAAAAATGTTGCTGAATTGTTTAGATTTTTAGAAGTAGTTTGTTAGATGAGCAGAGAGAAAGGGATGCATTGTAAGTTTAGACTAGGTTCAGTAGTGCTGGACAGACTTCTGGTTGATGTAAGATGTGGTGAGCAATTGCGAGATGATTATGAACAAGTAGATTAGGAAACTCCAGCCACTGTAGTTGTTTCAGGGCTATACAGTGGTGAGTTCTATTTTGCAGGCCGGCAGGAAAGCAAGCGATTTTATGGTAGCATGTCTCTAATTTGGATAGTTCAGATTTTCTAAGATTAGTGAAGATGGGGGATGCATACATTTGTGCAGACAGAAGGTGTGTTCTGGCTATTGCTTGTCTAGTTGAGGGGGTATGGAATGTTCTTGATCTATACAGGCAGCCGTGCTTGATATGTACCTTTTTATGGTAAGGGGTATGTGCTTGTCATATTTTAGAGCACAGTCTAGGACACCAAGTAACTTTGTGTTATCTACTGGTTCAATTATAGTGCCATTGGAAGAGATTATGGGAATCGGTGAAGGAGGTCCTGTAGTTTTATTATTGGAGAATATCATTAGCTTTGTTTTGCTAGGATTTAGTATGAATTGTCTTTCTCTAAGGAACTGCTTTAAGTCTGAGAAGGCCCTCAGGGCCTTACATAGGAGGTCGGGGAGGGAGGGGGCTGAGCAGATAACAGTGGAATCATCTGCATGCTGTATGATATTAGCATGTGTGGATGCTGAGCTAAGATTGTTTGTAAAGATGGAGAAGAGTAGAGGTCCAAGAATAGAGCCTTGTGGGACTCCAAAGTAATAGGTAGAAGGATAGAGACTTCATCTTTCCATATAACTGCTTGTTGGCATTTGGATAGATAGCTGTGAAACCAGGTAACGGATGATAGTGAGAGATGGATAGATGATAAATCTTCAAGTAGTTTTTGATAGGATACTGTGTCAAATGTCTTTGACATATCCAAGAAGGTGGAGGAGATGAGGCTGTTACTATTTCTGTTTTGGTTGATGGAGTCTGTAAAACTTAATAGGGCTATTGTGGTTCTATGTTTTGGTCTAAAGTCATGTTGCAATTTGGAGAAAGGTTATTTTGTAGTAGAAAGTTCAGTAGTTGAGTTTGCATGCATTTTTCAAGTATTTTGCTAAGGGGGAGAGTATGGCAATGTGTCTGTAGTTGGATAATTCTGTGCAGCGGCCACCCTCATGCAGAGGAATGATGCAGGAGATTTTCCAGCGCACTGGTAATATTTGTCAGTAAGGGAGTGATTAATAAGTAAGGAGACAGGGTATGAGATAGAGTCTGCTGCTAGTCTAAGAAATTTGCTTGGGAGTTGATCTACTGCAAGTCTGGTGGGTTTCAGTTGAAGAAGGAGTTATTTGATGTATGTGGTCTGAATGGTCTGAAATGAGAAGGCTGCGGATTGATGGGCAGTAGTTGTGGGGATGGTAAGAGGGGTATGGGAACTGTTGTTTACTAAGGACAGGATGGAGTTTATTAAATGTGAGTTGAATTCGGCTGCTATGCTTATATTGGAATTAAGTAAAAGACAAGAAGGTAGCAAACCCAGTAGGTAATCCAAAAATAAAATAAACCAGGTGCTCCAAGAGACCAGAACTTGTATCCACAAAGCACTTATTGTCTCACAGCTTAAAAAAGTTTAAAAACAAACTGCTGGTGTAAAAAATTAAACAGGTTTAGCGCTTTCATCTTGCAAGTAAAAGACATCATCAGAAACATTGCATTTAGAACAGCTAGGCTTTTATAACCAAAACTTCACCCTTAATGGAAAACAAGTCAAGAAGCCAAGTCCTGCATTTAAAGCTACATACTCAGCTAGCATTCACCTTGAATAGATGTGTGTAATAAATGGTTACAAAATAAAACATCATGAATAAAATAGGTAAAAATAATGTACATATATACATGCTGTGCTTGCAGAAGCCATAATATAAAACCAACAAACAATTACATGTTCTTATATACATTGCATCAACTTGTCTTTTGTCAACTCACATTTAGACAACCTATATTTTTATTGAACTTTCTTTTAGCTCACTGGCAGTAGAAACGTAACCTGGTGGCACAGTAGCATTAAATCTCAACTGCCAAAGCATTTCCTTATGCAACAACTTATTCTTCCAGTCCCCATAATATGCTGCCAAATCAACTTGTTCTACAGCAAAGAACCTACACACAGGTGACCAAGTGCCTAGCTAAAGCTCTCTTGTTGTCATTTTGCTGGATGCTAAAAACAGGTTCCTGTCAGTTTGTCGAAACTTCAGCAGTTCGAATACCATATGTTCAAACTGTGAAGTTCTAAAACTGATTATTGCGAAGCTGCGGAACACCAAATTCTTTCCCAGGGAAAGAATTTGTTGAGCCGTTTATGTGGTTTTGCTATTTTCAGTACTGTGGTGGAAAGTTATGGGTCGGGTTCAGGTAAGCGTGTGATTGTGTGGACATTAGGGTTAGGGCAGGATAGGTGAGTTAGGGTTAGGGTGCGGGTCAGTTGAGTGTGCGATAGTGACGGACCTTAGGGTTAGGGTTTGGGTTAAGGTAAGTGGATAGATAGTAGTGTATGTACAGTTTAGTATACGATTAGATGCAGGATTTTAAGTGTATTTTTGTGGATTGCTGTTTTTTTGGTGTGCTCTTCATGTGTGTGTGTTTCTTGGAACAACAATTTTTTTTTCCCTGGGAAAAAAATTGTTGTTCTAATCCTTTGATGGTTTTGCACTTTGAAGTTAGAAGTTCGAACATATAATGTTCGAACTTCTGCCGTTTCATCGAAGTGATATAGACCAACTAAAAACATGCGGGTAAATATGCTTATTAAAAGCGTTATTAGTTTTGCCAATGTAAAAAGCTTGACATTGTGTACACACAGCAAAATAAATCACTCTCTCCATAAAACAATTAAATCTGCCTCCCTAGGCATAGCCACTGATTATATCATATAGTCACCCTTCACAGTGCCCTTCAACATAGCCACATTGATTGCATCTTCCACATCTAGAATTTTTAGGAAAATGATCCATCCTACATGTAGGTTTATTCTACAAAATACTTTTAAAATTACTCCATCTTTTAAAAGTGAAAGTCGGCTTAACATCATTACTTATTTATTTATTTATTTATATTTATTAGCATTTTTGACCAGGAAAAATCCACTGGGTCAGAGGGCCATTTTCAGTGGAGGCCCAGGGAGAAAAGCTCCTCAGAGTATTACAAAGAGACAATGTTTAACAAAAGATTAAAAGTATTACAGATATAACAGGTAATAAAACATTTTACAATTTACAATTCATAGGATTACATTAATATTGCATTAGGAATCATTATATAGGTTAAGATGTCCAAAAAAACAGACCAAACTGTTAAAAACACAAAAAAATGGCTTTGCAGTCAGGAAACAAGTTCAACCAAATTCGTATCTTTTTAAACCTTTAATGTGTGCGCTTTCGTCACCTGGTCTGAAGAAGTCAGAGTATCGTCTCTGACGAAAGCGCTCACATTAAAGGTTTAAAAAGATACGAATTTGGTCAAACTTGTTTCCTGACTGCAAAGCCATTTCTTTGTGTTTTTAATAGGTTAAGATGTTACATACGTTAAGATGTTACTGCAGTAGAAATACATGGATTAAATCTCAGTGTGACCTCATTGCTACTTAAAATAAACCAATTTTTGAAAATGATCTTTTGCACGTCATTGGCATCAAGTGAGTAATGAAAAACCATGTTAGTACTTAAATCAAGGGACTGGTTGCTATGAGCAACAAAATCTGGATTATTGTTGAACGCATGTTTAAAAATGGAACCACATATACCATTTCATTCACTCCATACCTGTCCTGCCACCTCATCCACCAAGGCACAAGGTAATTATGTTCCAAAAACATTCTTTTCAAGACAATAAATTCTTCTTGGCACCTGTTGTTATTTGATGTCAATCTAGATACCCTGATAATTTGACCTTTTATAATGACCTATTTCTGGTGGTATGGATGGCAGCTGGAATAAAATAAAAAAGAATTACAATAATTGGGCTTTCTAAATTTCCCTGTTTCCAGGGTTCTATTTGGTGAATATTGAATTTTAATGTCCAGATATGCAATTTTGTTGGCATTGACATGGTAAGTAAAATCCAGAAACTCTGTACTATGTTGCATCAACCCCAACAGTTCATTAAATTGATATATACTACCTTGCCATAAAATTAACAGGTCATCTAAATATCTGTAGCAGGCTTTGCAAAGCTTAAAAAGTGGAAACTTGAACAAGGACATTAATTTCCACCTTCACAAAATGCCATTTGCAAACACGGGGGCACATGTGGCCCCCATGACCACCCCAGAACACTGTTTATAATATTCATTGCCAAACACCAGGAAATTGTTGGACAAAATTATTTCCATGAAATCATGTATTAAATTTTCATCATTTTCAGTTGATCCCCCATAAAGTTTAATTATCTCATCAAACCATAACAGACCTTGTTGTTGTGGGATGACAGAAAACAGACTTTTAATGTCACAGATAATAAAGTAATGAAATAATAATAATAAATAATAAATAATAATAATAATAAATAATAATAAATAATAATATGGTAATAAAGTAATGACAATCATGGTCAGTCTGCCTTATTTTCTCCAACAAATCCCAGGAATCACGAATGATATGTCCAAAAGGTTTAGACATATTTTTGAGTTTTCTGTCAACAAATTTGGCCAGTGGCTCAGTGATGTATCCTGCCCAAGCCACAATAGGCCATAAAGGTGGATCCCTGATGTTCGAATGTAACTTTGGGATGCCAAAAATTCTTGTCAGTGTCCCGCACTCTTAAAAACTCATATACATCTTCTGGCAGCTGCTCAAACAGAAACAGCTCTTTCAATGCTATTCTCATAGCCCTATATGCTATGTTTATGTAATTTAATGAAACAACATTATATACAGCATTGTCACATAACAAGTTAAGCATTCTCCCCTGATAATCAAGGTTGTACATAATTACAAGTCTTCCACCTTTATCAGGACACCTGCATCTAATGTCTACATGTTTTGCAATAGATATTAAAATGCCCTTTTCATAAGGTGACAAATTGCAGTAGTGGTGTTGGCACTTTTGTTGTAATAAATCTCTAATCTCCTTTTCACACATTCATTCAAAGGTGTGAACAGCAGAGTGCAATGGTGGATTAATGACCCTTTTCCTTTTAAAATTGTCATTACATGCCCCCATCCTGCTACCATCATTCGTACCATACATAATATCAAGATTTAGTTTCTCTTACAGAGCTTCAAGTCTAAAATTGTGTGCTCAATGTTGGCCCTACATGAGGGCACAAAGTTAAACCCTTTTAAAAAGAGGGTGTGATGGACAGGCTCCACTGCAAGCTCAGTAAAAGTATATATATTGAACTGTTTATAAGATGTAACTTTAACAGAACCTGAAGGGCTGGAATACACAACCTCAAACATTATCTCCTGCTCTGGGTGCTGTTCCTGCCTTGTTGCCATCTCCCTTGCCTCACATTCTGGTTCCCTCTCAGTGGTTGTTACCATAATTCCCTTGCCGCTGCCATTTGGCAATATTTTGGGAACGTGTGGGTGGTGGTGTTCCTAAAAGGAGAGGGATAACATTATAATCCTCACGTTGCATGACTTCTTGCTCTGCACCCTCCCTGACATGGTTCAATTCTCTCGAAAAAGGTACAGGATAAACTGTCTTGTCGGAATAATCCAAATTGTCCCTGGCAAGCTTCTTGACTTTCCTGTCTCGTGAAGCAGCAATTTTTTTTATCCACTTCAAAAAAACTTTATCATAATCATTTTTATACTGAGAACAATTAAGTCCTGTGTGATTGAGCTGGCAAATTTCTGTAGTGTATTCCTAACCTCAATCAATTATTAGTAATCAACTAAAAATGATTAAAAATCAACTAATATTAGAATTAAGGTTGGTTGGTGAGGGGATAATGGATTGTCCAGGATTTAAGAGTTGTTTAATGGACTGAAAAAACTTCTGAGGACTATTTCTATGTTAATGCTGGATCTGGGTGTAGTGGGATTTTTTGTCTGACTGAACTTAATTTTTAGCTAAGTTATGTAGTTGGTGGTAGTTGTGGAGGGAAGCTTGGGTTTTGGAAGACAGAAAGTTTAGCCATGCTCTGTCACTTTGTTTCATTGTGTTTGTGGCGTCTTTCGTTAGCCAATGAGCAGGGGTAGATTTGCAATGTATTTTTCTTATAGAGTCTAGTGAGTTTAAGATGTTTAAGAATGAGTTGTTGAAGTAGTCAGCTGCCTCATTGAGGGGAAGTTGTTTTAAGTGGGACCAGTTGTGACATTTTAAGAGGGTGTTAAAGGTTTCTTTGGAGAAGTGTTTTTTGGTACGGATATATAAATAGAGGTATTGGTTGGGTGTGCTTTGTGCCTAATTAGATAGGTGGGAGAATGATCACTAAAGGAGTCAGAGAGGTAGCCAGACTGTGACCATAGGTTTGGGCGATTGGAGAGTATCCAGTCTAGTATTGAATGTTTATTATTGTATCTGCCGGTTCTTGTAGGTGTGTCAATAAGCTGGGTGAAACCAAAGAGGTTAATATGATTTGTTGGACTTATGGAAGTGCATGTGGTTCAGTCCAGATTAAAGTCACCTAAGATTATTAGTTCCCGATTGTAGGTAGTGGAGGCCCAGATAAGCTAGTTTTCTATTATAATACTATTGTTCCCAGGGGGTGATATGATGGACTTTTTTATGTTAAGTTGAAGACGTGAGATTAGTATTTCAGGGGTGGGGTAGTGTACAGTCATTGCAGGTTAATATCGCTCTTATATATGACTGCTACAGCACTGCCATGCTTGTGTATTCTGTCAGCTCTATGGATATTATATCCTTGGGGCAAGGATTCTTCATCTTTGTTATGTGTTTTTAGCCAAGTTTCAGTAGTTGTTACAATGTCTGGGGAGTATAGTGACAGGGCAGCTTGGAAGTCAAGTATTTTCAGATGTTCCGGAACTTTCTGCAGAATGCCCACAGGAAATGGAAAATGAATGTGTCCTCACTTTAGAAGAAAATGATCTAAGGGAAGAATTGTTTGATTTAATAGAGCTGGAGAAAGATATATATTACAGAAAATCAATAAGACCCAAAATGTTAGAAGTCTGATAAAACAATTGAACCCTGTAATCACGATTATTAACAGAAATTCATGTGATATAACAGAAGGAAATAGGATATATTACTGCACAGCTAAATTAATAATAGATGAAGTCTTACCACAAAAACACTGAGCAGTAAGGGAAAGGGAGAAATCAAATGTCATCGTGGAACTATTGAATGGAGAAAACTATAAAGCAATTACGACAAGAAGTGCGTCGTTAAAAGAGTATAGAAAAGGGAACACATCAACAAAATATAGATGTGATAAAAGCAATGCACAGTATCAGAACAGACTAGGATCTATCGTACGCTATTGTAAATAATAAACTAAAGATATCAACACAGGCAGAAAGATGATCAGCAAATAAATATAAAGGCAAAGTGTAAAACAAGCAATTCATTGATGACCCCAACACTTTCATACAGAACTGGGAAGCAAATCAAAAGGAATAGAAACACCACCAAAAAAGAAGAAATAAACATTTTGGAGAAATAGCTATGAGGACCCTGTGAAACATAAGAAAGATGCTGAATGGATAAAAAAAGTAAAAGAAACAGTAAGAAGTTCAAATGTACAGAATATGAAATTAATTAACTGTTAGAGAAACTGAAACAAAATCAAAAAATGCTCCTAAATGGAAAACCCCAGACCCAGATGCAGCACCTAACTTCTGGCAAAAATATTAACATTTTTACATGAAGATTTAGCCCAGAGTGAGAACTGTTAATATGTGCATCCTGAACAGATGCCACCCTGGTTAACAACAGGGAAAAGATACCCCTCCTTAAGGGTGAACTTGCAAACTATCCTAAAAAGTATAGACCAATAATTTACCTTCCGATGATGTATAAACCATATACTGGAATTTATGCTGACAAAGTTTATAGTCATTTAGAAGAAAAGTCAATTGCGGCAATAGAACACAAGGGTAACAAAAGAAAGTCATATGCAACAAATTAGCATTTCTTGTTAAATAAAGTTGTAATGAGGAATTGTAAAGGGGAAGAATCTAAATATGGCATGGATATATTACAAAAAAGCATTTGACAGCATCCCACATTAATGGATAAAGGAGTGTTTACAGATGTAAATGATAGACCCTACACTGATCAGTTACATCACACTGACCATGAAACAGTGGCAAACCACTTTGCAGCCATAATAAAGGACAAATTATGATCCCATGGATAAAAATTCAAAGGGGGGAATTACAGGATGGCTCTTTGTTACAATTGCTCTTTTGTCTTGCCCTTAACTCATTAAGCTGTTTACTTTCACAGATTAGGTTATGGCTGCAATTTCGATCCCAGACAGCAAGAAAGTGTAAAGAACGTTTATCTTCTTTTTTGTAGATTATTGAAAACTGTATAGTTTATCAGATGAGGAGCTGAAAGCAGAACTGCAAGTAGTCAAAGCCTTTTCAAATGATGTAAGAATGTCATTTGGCCTTGATAAATGTGCAAAACCAGCATTTAAACCAGGAAAGCTGCAGTACAAAGAAAAATATCAGTCTGAGATAGGAAGGTGATATAAAGGAATGTGAGACAGAAGGAGTGTATCAATATTTGGGAATGGATGAAGGATTGATATTAAAACATGATCAAATGCAAACAAAACTCAGTAAGGAATCTTTTAGAAGATTAAAATTAATACTGAAAACAACCCTGACATCTAGGAACAAAGTCCAAGCTACAAATCAATTTGCTGTTCCTATTCTAACTTACAGTTTTAGGATGATTCACTGGCCCCAAAAGGTATTAGATCAGTTGGACAGGAAAAGAAGAAAAATGCTGCACATTTACCAAATGATATATAACAATCAGCGTATACCAAGATTATGTATTTCTTTTTCTGAAGGAGGTATTATGGGTGAACCACTGTGGTGCAGCGGTTAGCATTGTCACCTTACAGCAAAAGATTCTCCGGTTCAATTCTCGGCTGGAGCACCTCCTGTGCAGAGTCTGCATGTCCTCTCCATGGTCACATTAACTTTAAAGACATACAGGTAGGTGCGTGCATGTGTGGGTATGCCTTCTTTGAAGGTTGGGCACTGGGCTGGCAACTTGACACTATAAAAATCCACTACCAATCATTAGCGGACCAGAGTTCCGCTGTGGCGACCTCTAACAGGGAAAAACTGAAAGAATGTATTTTGAAGGAGGTATGGACCTCCTTTAAATTGATTGCATATATAGATCTGCAATTGTAGGACTGCACACATATTCCTGATCTCACCAGATTCAGACATAGTGAAAATTTTAAAACATGAGGAGAACATGTCTAAGATGACTTAGAAGCATGTTGGTGTCGAGCAGGAATGGAAATCAAACCTAAAGTAGGCAAAAAATCAGGCAGTAATAGAAAGTGGCTAAAAACAAAATAAAAAAAATAAGATGAAGAATCAGATGAGAAGGCAAAAAATGTGGAAATGCATAAATATAGTTGCAAGTTTAGAAAACTCTTGTAACAACCTCATATTGATCGGGACTGAATGCAGGAATAGTTAAGGAGAGGTGAGTTTAAAACAAAAAATGAAAAGATGAAAGGTTAATACTGGCAGCCTAGGATAGTGTACTACATACATGTTGGCTTACAAAGTCCACTGAACATGTTGGAGAAACAGACAAATGCAGGTTCTGTAAATGAGAAGTGGAAACAGTCATACATAGTGTTGCTGGGTGTGATACACCTAGGGCAGAGGGACTCTATACTGAAAAGCATAATGTTGTTGTTGTTGTGTCTTTCGGCTTTTTCCCGGTTAGGGGTTGCCACAGCGGATCTCCAGTCTGCTAATGATTGGTAGAAGATTTTTACATGCCGAGTTACCAGCTCTGATGCACAACCTTCAACAAAGGTATGCCCCTTCACGCATGTCTCCACACAGAAGACGCTTTAGCTGAGAATCGAACAGACGTCTTTCTGTGAGTCGACAATGCTACCGCAGCACCACCACCGCAATATCTATACTGAAAAGCATAATAATATGGCAAAACAATTCCAGTGAGGATTGTGAAAACATTGCAATATTGAAGTAGTTGAGACGCATTTGAAACATGATCCACAAAGCAATATAGAGAATGCTGAAGTTTACATCATATGGGATCATTACCAACAGTTCAAAAAATAGATGCAAGAAAACCACTCCATGAAAAGAGGGCAAAGATAGCATCGATAATTGAAATTGCTACACCCAGTAATTATAGTGTCTTATGTATAGAGAAAGAGATAGTCATAAAGTCCAGGATTTCCAGGTAGAAACTAGGGTAATGTGGAAAAAGGATACCCAGACAGTTCCAGTAGTAGTAGGAGCAATAAGTCTCATAAAAATGATTTACAGTTGTATTTAGAAATGTTACCAATATATATAACTCCATGCAAACTTTACAACAAAAGGAAGAAACTTTTGCAGAAAAGAGGAAAATCCCAGGATGCAAAAAACTCCCTTACTAGCCTCAGTAAGAAACTGAGTTGCCTCACAAAATCCCCCAAAGCTAGTTACGAAAATAAAATTGCCAAAGATTCCAAAGACAACCACAAAGCATTTTATAATTATGTCAAGAATCTAAATGGCAATGCTCAGATCTGCTCTGAGCTACAACAGAATGGCATTAAATATACTGATCCCAAGGATATTGCCAATATCCTGGCAGATCGATTCAGTGCCAACTTCACCCCCCTCTCACCCCTAAATGTCCCATCTCAATACTGGAAGATTGCCAAATTCCAGTAATAACGGCCACACAGGTACAAAACGCACTCTCTAAAGCCAAGAATACAGCATCCATGGGACCAGATGACATCCCAGGCTGTGTACTACATGAACTACAATATGAACTGGCACCTCACCTAAGTGTCATGTTTAATCATAGCCTCACCTCAGGTTTCGTGCCCACTGAGTGGCGCAGAGCTACAGTTATCCCAATCCACAAGGGGGGATCCACCTTGGATCCCAGAAACTACCGTCCCATCAGTCTGACAAGCCTTATCTGCAAGGCCATGGAGCGTATTATCATGGAACTTATAAACAAAGACATTGGCAACCTTCAAACACTGGACCCCACCCAGTTTGGGTTTGTGAAGGGCCGATCTTGTCTCCTGGACCTGATTGACTTCTTTGAATCAGTCTCCAGAGCCATGGACAAGGGTAAGGTGGTCCACACAGCCTATCTAGACCTTGCCAAGGCCTTTGACACCATCCCCCACTCTGGAATCATAGATAAACTTACTAAGTTGGGCATTAATCCCTATGTCACCCAATGGGTTGCTAAATGGCTTACTGATAGAACCCACACTGTAAAAGTAGCCGACTCCAAATCCAGCTCCAGACAAGTGACAAGTGGAGTACCTCAGGGTTCAGTCCTGGGGCCGCTCTTGTTTGGCATCTACTTCTCTGAAGTACAGGACAACACTAAGGGACTCTGGCTAACAAAGTTTGCAGATGACTGTAAACTGGGAGCCATTATTGAATCCCCAAATGATGTGGATACTCTACAAAAGGGCCTTACAGAAACAGATGCTTGGTGCCAGAGCCATGGGCTCAAGCTCAATGCCAAAAAATGTATTGTTATCCCCTTTGGGAAAAAACATGTATCCATGAATTACCATATAGGTGGCAGTACACTAAACACAGAAAGTGTGATAAGAGACTTAGGGACACAGGTGGACAGTGGTCTCACCTTCGATAACCACATCGCCACAACAGTCAGGAAATCCTTCTATGTGGCACACCTCATCACGAAGGGCTTTTCATCCAGAAAAAAGGAGGTCATTGTCCCACTGTACTCATCCCTCATTAGACCCATTATAGAATACAACGCCCCATTTGGTATGTACCTCTCAAGACATCTGCAACAACTGGAAAGGCCTCAGAAATACCTCACTAAAAGAATCACAGGCCTAAAGCAGATGCCCTACGTTGACCGCCTTAAAAACCTCCAGCTATACTCTGTCGCATATCGTCTACTCAGAGGCAATCTCTGCTTAACATACAAGGCCATGTCAAACCCAGAGCTGTTGGACATGCTACACTTAAAGAAATCCCAATCCCTCAGAGGTACACGCTCCAGGGATCTAAACCTTGTCATCACAATAAACAAAACATGCTGGAGGGATAGATTCCTGACCCAGAGACTCCCCAGACTCTGGAATAGATTGCCCATACATGTCAAGCAGAGTGCCTCTTTGGACTTCTTCAAGAGGAACCTTGACGATTGGATGGGAGAAAGGAAATTCACCCCAGGGATCACGTCAGTCGCCCTGCTAGACAGGGGTCCAGGAAAGTAAATAATGTGGGAAGAAATAGCCAGGGAATTGTTATGGCTAGGCTTGTATAGGCCCTAGGGCTGATAGCCTAGTACCAACCTATGAACCTATGAACCTATGAAGAGGAGTCAGTTCTGGGCACACCGTAGGTGTGGGGGAAGAGCACAATACCAATTTCACAAGCTTTAATCATATTTTGACTTAGGAAGAGGATCCATACCTTAGGTTCAGAGGTTCATAGGTGTTTACTAGGATAATGACCACAAGGGCCTTTTTAAACCTAGCCATGCATCCCAAATCTCTGACAAGTTCTGATACCCTTGATAAGTGTAAGCGGGGGCCTGGGAGATTAACCTTTTACAGGTTACCTGTGTCCATTGAGACATATGTGCCAAACCTGGGATTAATTTCCATTTTCCCATCTAATTGTCCAAACTGCACTTGAATTGGGTTAGGGAGGAACTCTTCTTCATATGAATGGGGAGCCTGTTCCATAGATTCTGTAGTCTCTGGGATACATACCTATCTCTCCAGCAGGTCCTATTTACATCACAAGCAAGGTTTAAGTCTTTATAATGGGTATTCTGGTGCTGTTTGTTTTGTGTATATGCATGAGGTCCATTAGAGTGGGGTCTGACAATGCCCTGTATGCCAGGCATAGATCTCCCTAAGCTCTAAAGGCAGTGGTGTTTCCATATTCATAAAGGATGCACACACCTCCAGACTGGTAGCCCAACATAATGCATCAGAGATACTTCAGATGCAGCTAATACTGGGTAAGAGAGCGATTCAGGGTGTAGCCTGTTATAGGTTCCCAGCCATGTCCCAAGACTCACACTCCGCATTCCTAAGCACTCTGGAGAATATTAGGGTGCAACCTAACACTCTTATACTGGGTGACTTCAACTACCCCTCCATTAAATGGGAAAACTACTCATGTACCGGTACACTTGCCCAATGTTTCCTGGGATTCCAGTGACCTGTACCAGCTCATTCTTATCCCCACTAGAGGTAGCAACATCCTTGACCTGGTCATTACTAACATGGGCGACCAGTGCTCTACACCAATAGGTAACTCCTCCCTGGTTAGATCCAACCACAAGCTAATCACCTCAGAAATCCACATCCCTCCCATCCCCACCCAAAGGTATCCAACATAAAAACTTCTCCAAAGCTAACTTTAGACTCCTAAAAACAGAGGTGGCTAACTTCACAGCACCCATGCAAATGGAGAAGAATTGCATGACCGCAGAATCATACACCATTGCACTGTATGAACACGTACACAAATGCATGGATCTTGCCATACCCAATTGAACCAAGACACTCTCCTCCAAAAAAAGAAGCCAATCTGGTGGTCCCCTGCCATAAACAAACTCTACAACAAAAGGAGGAAACTGATACTGAATAAGGTGAAGTCCCAAGACTGGAAAAACTCCCTTATCAGCCTCAACAGAAAGTTGAGATCCCTCATTAAATCCTCTAAAGCTAGCTATGAAAACAGAATTGCAGCAGATAGTAAAGACAACCACAAGGCCTTCTAAAGTTATGCAAAGACCCTCCATGGCAATGCCCAGATTTGCTAGGAGCTACTGCACAATGGCACCTCCTATACCGAGCCAACAGATACTGCCAGTATACTGGCCGACAGATTCAGTGCCAACTTTACCCCTCTCTCCCCCCAACCCCAAAGGACCTCTTACATTAACAGTAGATTGCCAGGCACCCAGTATTACTGCTGCATAGGTTAAAACAGCCCTGTCCAAGGCCAAGAATACAGCTTCTATGGGACCTGACAATATCCCTGGCTGTGTTCTACATGAACTACAGAGTGAACTGGCACCTTATCTGTGTGCCCTGTTCAGTCACAGCCTCAACTCAGGTTTTGTCCCTACCAAATGGTGCACTACTACAGTCATTCCTCTCCACAAAGGAGGAGCAACCACAGACCCCAGGAAATATCACCCCTTTAGCCTGCTGAGTCTAATATGCAAAGACATGGAACGCATCATCATGGATCTAATAGACAAGGATATAGGGAACCTCCAAACTCTGGATCCCACACAGTTTTTTTTGTCAAGGGTAGATCATGCCTGATCAACTTGGTCAACTTCTTTGAGTCCATCATCAGAGCTGTGGATGAAGGCAAGGTGGATCATACAGCCTACTTTGATCTGGCCAAGACCTTTGATACCATTCCCCACTCAGGATCATAGAAAAACTCACCAAGCTAGACATCAACCGCTATATAACTAGGTGGGTTGCAAACTGGCTCACAGGTAGAACCCACAGTGTGAAAGTAGCTGACTCAAAGTCAGACTGCTGACTAGTCATGAGTGGAGTCCCACAGGGATTGGTCCTGGGTCGTCTCCTGTTTGGTATCTACTTTTCAGAAGTCCAGGCCAACATGAATGGACTCTGGCTGACAAAGTTCACAGACAATTGCAAGTTGGGAGCCATTATTAACTCCCCAAGTGATGTTGACATCCTACAGAAAGGCCTCACTGAGACCAACAACTGATGTCAGAACCATGGCCTTAAGCTCAATGCCAAAAGATGTGTCGTCATCCCCTTTGGGAAAAAAACAGTTCCCATGAATTACCACATTGATAGTAGTCCCCTGAAGACAGAAGGCATTATAATAGATCTGGGAACACAGGTTGACAGCAACCTCTCTTTTGATCACCACATTGCCACTTTAGTCAGAAAGTCCTTCTATGTGGCACATCTCATTACTAAGAGTTTTGCCTCCAGGAAGAAAGAGGTCATTGTCTCCCTCTACTCTTCCCTCATTAGGCCAATCATCAAGTACAATGCTCCATTTGGCATGTACCTCACTAGACACCTGCAAGAACTGGGGAAGCCACAAAAGTACCTCACAAAGAGGATCATAGGCCTTAAACACTTGTCCTATATGAACAGACTCAAAAAACTACAACTATTCTGTCTCATACTGCCTACTTAGAGGTGATCTCTGCTTGACTTACAAAGCCATGTCTGACCCAGCTCTGTTAGAAATGCTACATCTAAAGAAATCCCAGTCCCTCCACCCCACACACTGCAGAGACCTCAACCTCATTACCACAATCAACAAAACATACTGGAGGGACAGGTTCATAACCCAGAGACTGCCCATGCTATGGAATAGACTTTCCATACATGCCAAACAGAGCACCTCACTGGCCCTCTTCAAGAGAAATCTTGATGAGTGGATGGGAAATAGAAAATTCACCCCGGGGATCACTCCAGTGGCTCTACTCGACAGAGGCACTGGGAACTAAGGTTGGGTGGCACAATGCCAGGCTAATCCTATGGGCTATGCTTGTAGCCTACTACACACCTATGAACCTATGAATGTAAAAGTCTGTAGGAGACAGACTACAGGGATAGGGCCTTGACATGGTCTGCATAGGGCATTTTACTTAAGCCCTGTATTCTTTTAGTGAGGAACCTCTGTGAATGTTCCACTTGTTTGCTATGCCTGGTTAGGTATATACCAAAGGGGGCACTGTATTCAATGATAAGTCTGATGAATGCCAAATACAGTGGAACAATGACTTTCTTGGACTTAGATACCATACCTTTGTTTATAAGTTGCACAACATAGAATGATTTCCTTACTATTGTAGACATATGATGGGATGGTCAAAGGCTAGATTACTATCTGTGTGTGTTCCTAATTCCCTGACTATTGGGTCATCTCTAAGGGGTATGTTGTCAATATGATAGCTACCAGGAATGGATGACTTCCCAAAGGATACTATTATGCATTTCTTGGCATTTAGTTTTAGTCCATGGCTCTGACACCAGTTGTTTGTCTGTATCAGCCCCTCCTGGAGAACATTTGTGGCAGTATGAGATTCAATGACAGCTCCTAATTTGCAATCATCTGCAAATGTAGTCAGCCAGAGACCAGTGACATTGACCTAGACTTCTGAAAAGTAAATGCCAAAAAGGAGCAGTCCAAGGACTGATCCCTGAGGGACTCCACCTGTGACTGGCCTCTTTATAGAGATGGACTCCCCAATTCTAATTTCCTGGGTCCTGTCTGTGAGCCAGTAGGCTATACACTGGGTGACATGCAGGTTTTACCTAACCTCTTGAGTTTGTCAACAATGCCCGAGTAGGTATTGTGTCAGATGCCTTGGCCAGGTCAGGATAGGCTGTGTGAATGATTTTGCCCTCATCCATTGCTTTGGTGACCTTCTCAAAAAAGTCCACCAGGTTGAGTAGGCATGATCTGCCCTTGATGAAACCAAACTGGGAGTTCCAGTGTCTGGAGGTTTACTATATCTCTCTTGATCATCTCCATGATAAGTCTTTCCATGAATTTACATATAAATCTAGTGACACTTATGGGTCTGTAGTTTTCAGGGTCTGTAGATGGCCCATCTTTGTGCAGAGGGATGACTGTTGACTTTCTCCATTCATGAGACAAGATGGCTGTTTTGAGGCTACAGTTAAATAGTAATTCCAGACTGCCTGATAGATCATGTTTCATGCTATTTAGAAGGCATCCTGAGATATTGTCTGGGCCCATTGCTGCAGTGTTATTGGTCTTAGATAGAGCATTAAGGACATGTTCTCTAGTGATAGCAGGGATAGTTATATTTGATGATATTTCCTGAGAGAAGATTGAGGGGAAGAGAAGAGTAAAGTTGGAGCTGAATTTATTGTGTGGTACTAGAAATCCAAAAGACGTGGAGGCATTAAACTGAGGATGTACTGTATCCAATAAATACTAGAAGTCTCAATTCAAGTAAGATCTCCTGATTAACCCCAAACACGTGCAGATTCACAATAACAAGAGACCAGGCCTGTAAAGAATTGAACAAATGCCCACATAATGTAAACAGGCAGCAACAGCACTTAACATTAAACTACAAGGCCTAAACTCCAACTTCACTAAAGGCACTTACAGCTGAAGACAACAGCAATCACAAAAACATAAATCAAAACCAATTCTGGAGCACTGTTAATAAACGTTAACTGGCTCCAATATTTTTAAATAAAAAAAATAAGGATCAAACTTTGTCAGCTTGAATTTCCTACACACAAACAACACAGTGTTGGCCACCCACCACACTTTACCCAAATGTCTTTCACAAAGGTATTCATGTCTACAGCCATAGGACCATTGAATAAATAGCGTGCACATCCCTACTTTTAGTTCAGGGCTTTCACTGAAGAATAGATCAAGGATACATCACTCTAAATGTCTTCAAATGAACCACCTTATTTATATATCATGCATCTCAACATACTTAAACAAGGAAGTAACCCACTGGCTGGACCTCTGACACACACATACACACACACACACACACACACACACACACACACACACACACACACACACACACACACACACACACACACACGCATTTAACGCCTCACTTTGTAGTAATTAGTTGTTTCCTAAGCTCAGCAAAAAAGCCTTTATAATACTTATCTTAAAAAGCATACTCCTTAAAACCATTAAAGACTATAGACCAGTTGCTATTTTAAACCACCTGCCAAGTTGTTTGAGAGTTAATTTATAACCAAATATTGGAATACATTACTCAGTGTGATATCTACTCAGGTAGGTGGTGTACCCTTGTATATTTCTTTCTATCAACCAACACTATCTTTAGCGGCTTAGATGAAGAGAAGCTTACAAGAGTCCTGTTTACTGGAGACAAAGGAGCCTTTGAATATACTGACTATAGCATAATGCTGCAGAAGTTCAAAAAAAGTTAAAACAAGAGCAACCTCTCTAATATAGTTAGTATTCGGTTCCAAAGCTATGTAAAAGAGATGCTGTCTCAGCATCCACCTACCCTCTATTTACTTCCTTGGGAGTACCACAAGCTTAGTTTTTGGTCAGCTACTTTTTTCATTATTCATTTAGACCTCCCATGGGTCATTCTTAACTTGAATATCATCTTATATGCTGATGGCATAGTCATCATTTGAATATCTACATCTCAACTAGAAATCATCAACACATTGCAAAATGACTTCCCCTTCTTTGGAACTGAATATATTCTGTTAAACCAAACTTACATTCATATAAACCTTCTTGCATGCTGTTTGGAACTCAAAGATGCCTCTTCACTGCTCAACCCCTAATGTTCTATGATCCACTTAACTTTCCCATATGTTACACGACAAAAATACTGGCATCTTCACCTGGATCACACTTTTTCATTTATCCTACATGTTATGGTATAACCCTAAGGAAATGCAACTGGCTTCCAGGCCACATGAAAGCCGCCTTCATCCTATATCTCTTGACCTTTAAATTGCTGTTTCTGTCCACATCTTAAGCAATATATTCTATTTAGATTGTCATCCTTTTCCTTCAGAAACTCTGACAGTAACCTCCTCACGATACCTCCTTCATCATGATGATGACTGAGAAAGCATAATATGAAACTGACAAGAGCCATGGATAAGTGACAGAACATACTACGAAACTGATAAGAACCATGGATGACTGAGAGGCCATACTATGAAACTGACAAGAACCATGGATGAGTCAGAGAACATATTACGAAACTGACAAGAACCATGGATGAGTGAGAAAACATACTACGAAACTGACAAGAACCATGGATGAGTGAGAGAACATACTATGAAACTGACAAGAGCCATAGGAAAAGATCCCACAAGATATTAGATACAAAACATCTCTACCAATATTAAAAACAAAATCACTTAGAAACACTTCAGAGACTCACTCCAGTATAACTAGTTTGACAGGCATGGATGAATTTGCACCCTGCAGGTCTCATCTCCTTTTGCAGTACCATCTTCTCCTTCTAGCTCAGCTGTTCAGTACTCTCTTATCTTTATGATTAATTTACCAACCTAATATTTCACTTCTTCTTCTTCTTCTTTTGGCTTTTTGCCGGTTAGGGGTCACCACATCGGATCACCTGTCTGCTCATGATTGGCAGTGTAGTTTTACGGTGGCGAGTTGCTAGCCCGGCGCCCAACCTACCACAGAAGGCACACACATGCATACACTCACACCTAGGGCCAATTTAGTGTGTCCAATCCATCTACAGCATGTCTTTGGGATGTGGGAGGAACTGGAGCACCTGGAGGAAACCAACGCAACCACAGGGAAGACATGCAGACTCCGCACAGAAGGCACCCCAGCCGAGGATCAAACCGGAGAACCTCTTGCTGTGAGGTGGCAATGCTAACCACTGCACCACTGTGGCCACCCACCAAGCTAATATTTCACTAAATACACCTATAGTTGATCATGTTTGCTTGACAAACAGCTTAGACTTGACTATTGAAACACACTTTGCAGGTTGATTCTCTGTAAATATCTTCATTATATAAATATTGTACTTAACTGCATGCTATATCAGAGTTGCATTTAATGTGGTACAATGTGCTTGTTCATGCATTAGTTATATGCATTCTTCATTTTGTGGAACCTATGCACCCCTACACTGCATACTGTATGTGGCTGTAATTCCTTTTGCTGTCTGTACAAATTGCCTAGTGTCTATTTACTGTAACCCGATGTTTTATATTTTGCCTTATGGCCTGGGTCATGCCTGAAAAGGACCTGTGAACCAGCATACTTACCCGGTTAATGAATGAATTATAAATAAATAAATAAATAAATAAAACAGAAGAATTTCCTGAGAGTCAAGGCTTCACTGTGGTCGAAGGAGAGCTCATTGTCAGAAAATATGCCCATGTCTCGGACACTTGCCTGTTTTAAATGGGGATACCATTAATGTGTTAGGACCAAGTGGTATTTGTTTGCCAAAATGCATGGTACAACACTTTCTGGAACTTAGCATGAGCCATGGTCATAATGCCATTTGTTTGTACACGTCAGACCTTCTTGTAAAATTTGGGAATCACCAGGAGAGCTGGCGATGGAACCAAGACTAAAGTCATTTGTAAACTTAATCAACCACAGGCATTTAACATCATAATGTATGTGAGGGAATGAAAGCTGTACAGGAGTAGCAGCAGAACCCAGCTCTAGAAGACACTGCTACTGATGATCCCCAAGCTTCATTTGTTGGGTTCTGTCTGCAAGACAGTTCACTACTCATGAGATAGCAGAGGGATTTAAATTTAGTTTGATAAGTTTAGCTATGATGTGTGCATGAGGAATGCTGTCAAAACTTTTGGCTAGGTGGAGATATCTGTGTGTACTGATTTGACCTCATCCAGTTGATCAGGTTAAGCAGATAACACCTGTCCTTACAAATTCAAACTCATTTGAGTCAAGGGACTTTAGCATGCCAATTTCCATGTTTATGGGGTCTATAATTATGCATTTAATTGTCTTATAGATAAGACTTGTGAGGCTTATGGGTCTATAAAATTGAAACGTAACTGCCAGTCACAGGCAAACAGAAGGAACCGGACTATAATTATTTTAGCTTTTGTTCATTTAATACGACACCACAAACTTCTTCAGAATAGATGCAAATTCCTTAAACCACCGTTAAATACATGACGTGCAAGAAACATTCAAAAACAACATACTAACAATAAATAATTAAATCACAAAAATTTAAAAATACAAATACCAATACTGAATAAAACACTTAGCTTATACATATAAATCATAAAACTCAGACATTCTACTAAAAGAACTTTTCATAAAAAGACTGGTCATTTTACAGTCAAAACCTTTGTAACTGAAGAAAACACAAAGTTGATAGTCTGATTGAGTCACAGTGGGTAATCTGCTCTTAAGGCCTTTCCCTACACTCTAATATGGGTTTCAAATTGCCCACCAAAGGACCAAAATCCACCTTTTCCAAAACAAAAAATGCGAATTTTATGAAACTATTACATTGTGTCTTGGTTTTGGAGGTGTTCGGCAGTGTCATGGCAGAAAGTGAGCTCACACAGGACCACCCATTCTGTGCTAGAAAGTCTTCATTGTCTAATGAATCATTTTTAAACAACATTGTTGTGGCTGTTTGAGAAGGTTTTTTCCCATTGTCAGGAAAACCAAGGAGGAGGCGTTCAGCTACAGAGCAGTATTGCTAGTAGCGTTTTGACATCAGTTCAGCAGTCGCTTAGTCAGTTGGTTACAGCAAACAAAGATGGAGTTGGTTCTCCATTCAGCAGATCCATCGATGATGGTATTCACTCCCATGGTATTCCTGGGGCTGTTTCTGGCATCGTTCCTCAATGTGATGCGGTTTCTCATGTTTTCAATGAGTTCCATAATCCATTCAGGTTGGACAGTAACGAACCACAAGTAAGTGTTACTACTGAAAGTAGTGGTTTAGACGATTTTAATATTTGCAAAAATGATCTTTTTCTTTTGGAAAAGCTTTCTTTGAAAAATATTTCTTTACAAATGGAGGTGGTTTAGTTGGAAGAGTGTGTAAGACTTTGTTGTGTTCCCCATGGTTTAAGGTTATATAAGTTTCCTAATTGTGTCAAACAAGGGGACACATTGTGTCAACAGCTGATAGAACTTTTTAATGGTACAGGCATTACACTAATGAAAATGTTGATCGCCCAATATAAGTCCAACATGTCTGATTTAAAAAATGAAATGGAAGCATTGGATGCTAAGATTAGGGGGTCCAAATGTTTTTCACATTTTTCATCTTTGTACGAAGGCATTTCTGTGAAAGTGGACAGGTAGAGGGTGACCATTACTAACAGAAAGCAGGGGAAATTAAAGAGGGACTTGGAAGCTTACAAAGACAGGACATCTTATCCTTTACCTAAACATTTTGTACAGATACAAGCATCAGAAACACTAGTTGTAAAAGACAACAACAACATTTCAACAGAGGCAGTCATTTCCCTTAATATTTCAGTTTCTGTTTCTAGTAAGAGCTATGTAGCCACCCCCACAGTTTCAAATAGTTCTTTCAATGTTGTTTTTTCCACTTCTATAGGGAGTGGGCCTTTTTGAGTGGACAAATCAGAGGCACAGAGAACCCCGAGATGGTCGGAAGATGTTCAGGTCACACAGAAGAAAGAGCAAGGGAAGAAAAGGAAAAACAGGAACAAGAAGAGAACTTAAGCTTTTGTTTAGACATTTTGAACTTGTCTGAAGTGATTTTGACAGAGGACACCTATAAGGTGCTACAGCACGGTTTTACATATATTCCTTCTAATAAAGTGAATGTAATAAATCTTTTGGTGGATTTCAAATTATATTTGACAAAATTGAGTTTGAAGTTAATTTTTGATGGTTTGTCCACATCTGATTTATCAGCAGATGAATGTAAATGTAGAAGCATTATGTCCTTCTTTGCATGTATTTGGGACATTACTTGAACAGCATTTTAGGAATATCAGTAGATGGTCTAACAAGGCTGACAACCTCACTATGGGGAAAGGAAAGCTTTGTTTGATTTAGCAACCAACAATGATTTGAGAGTTCTGAAAGCAGACAAGGGTGGGTCTATAGTTATTATGCAGTCTGTGGATAATGAAAGGGCTATGTTGCACCTTTTGAGTGACCAAAGAAATTACAAATAAGACAGTATAAATGATGCCCAGTTGTGTTTTAAGCGAATTGATGTTTTGTTATTTGATTTGTTTTATCAGGGCAATATTGGACATTCAATTTACATGTTTTTGCAAGTGGAGTATCCAATGTTAGCTATTGTTTTTGGTATTCCTAAGGTCCACAAAAGCAGAACAACCCCCCCCCCCCTTTAGACCCATAGTGTTTGCAGCTCACTCTAAGATAGAACCAGTTTTGATTTGGTTAGACAAAATTGTAAATCCTATTGTCCAAAACTCAAGGTTTTATTTGAAAGATTCTTGGCACCTATTAGAGTTGTTACGTGACTTTAATTTGAAAGACAGATATGTTCGCAACATTTTGTTACACTTGATGTTACTTCCCTTTATACAAGTATTGATCAGGAAATAGGAATTGATTTATTTAGGGAATATTTGACTGGTCACACTGATTTTGACAATGATAAGATCAACACTTTGTGTGGTTTGATGGAGACAATTTTGGATAGTAACTTTTTTAAGTGTGGATCTTGTATTTTTCAGCAGATTTCTGGTGTAGCTATGGGTTCCAGGGTTGCTCCTTCTTTTGCCAATCTTGTTATGGCTATGTGGGATACAAAATATCTTATAACACACCCTCTAGCTAGAAACATCTTATTTTACAGGCGTTATATTGATGATTTGTTTTTTTTATGGTAAGGGAACCTTGAAAGCTTTCACCAATTTTTAGATGACTTAAATGGTTCTACTAGTTTCTTGAAGTTTACCTTAGGTGGTTTTGGCAAAGTAATGCACTTCCTTGATATTCAGTTGGAACTACTTGATGATAAGGTTGGCTTTAGTAGCAGTATTTACAGGAAGTCTACCTTTGTCAACCAGTACCTACATAGGGAGAGTCCTCACCCCCAGCATATGAAAAGAGGGGTGGTCAAGGGACAACTCATTAGGTTGAGTAGATTGACTTGTGATGATTTTGTCTTTAACCCTGAAGTTAACAAACTTGGATTTTTCAAGCAAAGAGGGTATGACCTTTTTTGGTTATGAAAAGTTATTGTTGAAGTTACATCTCTATGTGAGAGAGCAGCAAGTCCCATTTTGAGAGGTAATTATAGTGTGGAGTTTAGGGTCAAACACAGTAACATGGTATTTGAATTAGGCTTTCTACCTATTTCTGATGGGATGAACAGCATCAGTGGTGTGATCAAGGAAAATTGGAAGGTTCTGCTCGGACATTCTGAATTAGTGAAAGTCTTGAGTAATGAACCTCTGTGGACTTATAAAAAAGCATACAATATAAAAGTATTCTTGAAGAAACAAGAAAAAGGTCACACAATGGTGGCAAATATCCTGTTGGGACTTTTGTTTGTAGTAATTGCAAGCAGTGCAGATACATAGTTAATTAAGTTTCTGTAGAATTGAAACATCATCACAGAGTTTTGTGGGCAAAAGATAGGTTCACTTGTGATTCTATTGGTATTGTTTATCTTGCAGTGTGTAACCCATGCACCAGTTTTAATGTGGGTAAAACCAGCAGGCCATTAAGTAGAAGGATTTATGAACATATTTTGGCAATGAGAAACAAGGATAGGAACAATGCATTGGCACGTCATGTTTCACAATGTAATAGTTTCAAAAAATTCACATTTTTTTGTTTTGGAAAAGGTGGATTGTGGTTCTTTGGTGGGCAATTTTAAGCCTTATTAGAGTGTAGGGAAACTAAATGGCAGATAGCCTTAAGAGCAGATTGCCCACCGCGACTCAATGAGACTATCAATATTAAGTGTTTTCTTCAGTTACAAAGGTTTTGACTGTAAAAACCCACCCCGGGATTCATGAACCTTGCGCCAGGCGCATGCATAGCGTAGGCGCTACAACGCCAGATATGGCCGCCGAGCGATTCAGGTACGATTCAATTCCACGTGCACTACCGGCGTGCGCCTGAGTTGCGCCGCCTCCAGCGTAGGTATGTTAAACACCCCATGTGCGGTGTTGCACCATGCAAATGAAGGCATATAGCGATCCACCAGTGGCGCGGGTGTAGGGATTAAAAAAAGGCACGCAATGAACCA
>NC_056747.1:1340647102-1340696729 GCF_019279795.1 Protopterus annectens
TATATATGTGTGTGTGTGTATGTGTGTGTGTGCACATAACATAATTCCACAGCAGATATCTGTCCAGCCTTCAGTAACAGTTACAGTATGTCCTTTGCCCTATGCACATGTACACATACAGATAGATACATTCTTCTTCCACACATGGGTGATATCTGGTGTGTATAGTACTCTTCAGGAACATCTACAACATGCTTGCACTTACATATAAGTCACCTTGTTATTTCCCTGCTCCGTGTGCTGTGTTGGTATTTTTTTTCAGTGTTTGGTTTGGGTTTTCACCCTCTGTCTGTCTCTCTCTTTCTCTCTCTCTTGCTCTGTATTCCTGCAATGATAGTAATTGCATGTGTGGACAGCAGCTACAACCTGCTTTTGTAGGTTTCTACACATGTGCATGTGACAGCCTCTGCACCAATTGCTGCCCACCATTCATTAATTGCATGCAGCCTGCTGTTTGTTGCTTGCAGTACTCAGTGTGATTGTAGGCCACTGCTATAAAATCCTAGGTTTGGTGGGCATAGCCCTTTCAGTTTTTCAAGTTGGGGCCCATGCTTGCTTGCTGTGGACACTGTGGTGTCATTCATACGGTTAGTATATGTCTCCTATTTACAGCTAGAGTTGTAGCCACTGATTTGCATGTTGTACTCAGACCTGACTGTTGCTGCTTACAATATACACTTCTCAGTGCAGACATATATCTACTCAACACTGATATTGTTCACACAGGATACATGTGAATGTGTACTTTCTTTGTGAATCTGTAACTTAACTGCCATACAACTGTGGTTATAGCACTGTATTCCTGTGGCACATGCAGTGTTTGTGAACTGCTATACTCTCATTATTACATTACTCACTTCAGATGTATTTGCAGAGTGTGTTATAACAGTACTACTTGTATGCCTGTGTAGTTTTGACTCTGACAGGTCTCAAATACTCTCAGGTATATATTTGATCAGCCTCAGTGAGAGGTACATATATGTGAGATACACCTACAATATATTAGTGACTTATTACAGTTGGGACTTTCTTAGGAATCAGCATATTTATGACTATGCCTTCTCTGACATGCAAGCAAGTGTATACTCTCACCTATTGATAGCATTCATTACATGTGATTCCACACATCTCTGTCTGATGTTAGTACTTTTGAGAGTGATTCAGTGGGGCACAACTAACGTTTGTTTACAAATCAGGGATATCCCTGTGACCCAGTCCCATTTGAGGGGTTTGGACTCTACCCTATTCAGCTTTGGCAGTATTTA
The DNA here is from genome assembly GCF_019279795.1 of Protopterus annectens. Lineage (NCBI taxonomy): Eukaryota > Metazoa > Chordata > Ceratodontiformes > Protopteridae > Protopterus > Protopterus annectens. Next base: position 1,340,648,368 of record NC_056747.1, read on the forward strand.
TCCTCGTCTGCTACTGTGTGGTGTTTGTAAGGTGCTACTGTAACATTATTCCCTGCTAGGATGGCTGGTTCTCTTTTCACTGTCATGTAATGCAATTCCACAACACTGGCTGCTAAGGATACACACATCAGGCTTTGTGTAATAGGTCTCTATTATTCCTTTACATTCATTCATTGTTATGCATGATATATTCATTACAGCACCTAATGTTTGTATATGTGCTGTGTCTCAGTGATAATTCATGCAGTTTTAGTGTGTCCAAGGTCCAGGGTTCGGGACTTGGAGGTGTTTTTTGTTTTGCTGATGAGCAAACTACACACATGGTCATGGCCAATAACTAAGGCTCTTTTAAGCAGTTGTGAGCAGGTTTGCGTGAGTTGGTGCAATGCTTACCTACGCTTGGCTAGGCGCACCCACGCTAATCATAGCTTAATAGTACTTACTCACGTTAACACGCTTTTAGCTACAGGCACCTGTATTAAGCTGGGTAGAGTGCTGTGTCGCTATAAACAATTCCTGCTCATAGGCCATTTACTTGCTATTTATATAATTTTATTCATATATATATTAACATTTCATTCGTATACTACTCTAAAACATGACATAAAAATGGAGGTGGTGGGACTCGAACCGTGAATGCCTTTTCTTTGTGTGAATGCTCTAACACTAGCCTATTGCTATTTGGCTTAATTTGCATAATCCCTTGTTTATATACTCCTCCATGTCTATCTTGCTAACTACAGCTAAGCAATGGGCACGCCCGTGCACACACGCGCACAAAAGTGCAGCTATATTGGACATTAAAAAAAATTATTACATTTTTGACTTGTACTGGGGATTTCAATATCAGGGATTGTACTGTTGAATGCTTGCACATTTGTGCAAAGACGCGCTTTTTTATTTTATTTTCACTTGATACACTTGCAGGGGCTTGTACATTTGGACTGCTCAGCAGTCCGACACGCCCCCTGCCTTCCTACATGGTCCATGTAGGATTTGAGTGGAGTCAGCGTGCCCTCATTAATTTTCATGGCACGCTGACATCCTCTCGTTCCACGGCCGTTTCCGAGTAAGACGTATTAAGTCTTACACGGAGGGTTCGTGAATCCAGGGGATACAGTTATTATTCAGAACATTCCCTTGTTAGTTACACATCAATAAATTCTCGTACTCTGTATTTTCTCATGACTTCATCCCTACAAGACATAAACAAGACTGCATCAGTTAAGGAGCAAGAAAACAAAACCAAACTATAGAGACATTTTATTCATGTTATTAAACTGCTTCACTATGGCAAACAACATTCTACAATAGTCTTTTGTTTCTTAACAAAGCAGTAATAGGAGTTTTATTTAGCCCACCACACACAGTTGCTGCACACATGCCCTTTGGAATACAAATAAGTTTCTGGTCTGAAATATAGAAATCCATTTTGTTCAGTTATAATGTCTGAAATAATTTTACTAAAGAAAATCTATTTTTATTTATTTTTATTTATTTATCATTTGTTGACCAGGAAAGTCCAACTAGGTTCCACAGAGCCTGTTTTCAGCGGAGGCCCGGGTAGAAATGCTCCAGATGCATGTCTTTGGAATGTGGGAGGAAACCGGAGTACCCGGAGGAAACCCACGCGAACACAGGGAGAACATGCAAACTCCACACAGAAGGCACCCCAGCCGAGAATCGAACCGGTGAACCTCTTGCTGTGAGGCAACAACGTTACCTTTATTTTGTCACATATATTTCCTGATATTTCAATATCATGTTCAACACATTGTCATTATATTGCAGTTTGAACTGTGTAAACAAACAACGTTCAGATGTTCACACAGTGTTGGCTGTTTTTATACTGGATGAGAAACTCTGACTGCAAAGTATGTAAACCCAACATGTTCTCAATTGTTAGACTACACACCCTACCTGACTAATCTCCTTTTCTCTCCAGTAATAACACTTAACAGCTTGTGCCTGGCATGCCCTTTACTTCACACCAAAGATCCAAACAGAAACTCCTCTTAATGTACCCCTTTTATGGCATTTACCAGTGTGGACAATGATGATAAGGCTGGATGTGAGTAGCCAGAAATATCCCATGTGACCCACACTTCACTGATCCTTTTTTGACAGCCAGTAGGAACTGTACATATAATCTCTAATATATATTTAAAAATCTCAACAGCCACATGGGACGCAGTAGCTAACTACAAGTAAGCCCTCAAGGTTACCATTCTTCTGTATGTCAGTATGACCTGCCTGGTCACCCTATAACTCTTGTCCCTCTAGAACTCTTACTGAATCATACAGATTTCCTCTAATGGGGTTAAGTTTACTAAACTGTGCAGCCTCTGTGCCTGTATTTGTGCTGCTGTCTGATCACATCCTGCATTTAATCTAAGTTCAAGGTTGCCACCCCCAAATTATGACAATAGATGAGGAACAATGTCAGCCCTGTGAATACAAATCTTGGAGAAAAAGTAGTACATTTGCGATGAGACATGAAGGCGCATTTTGATGCAAGTAGTTCAAACATCACCCACCTTGCACTCCATTCTAGCTATTTTTGCAGAACCTGACCTGGAAGTCCCTTATGGATGGGAATGGAGACACTTGTAGCTCAAAGCTATGCACTGCAGCAACAGACTGCTCAATCCTACTTCGTTACTAGGTTCACAGCTTTATTTGCTCTATTTCATCCCTAGAATGATAGCAGTACTATTCATAGCCTGCATAAATAGGCCAGCACTTTTATTCCCTTTATAGAGGCTCCCAATTCGGTATACTAAATGATTTTTTTAGATCTAGTCTCATGTCTCTTGTTTCACATCTACCTATCCCCACCTTTGCCACTGATGTATTACAGCTGTTTTAACACAACAGCACTTCTAGGTGCATAAATTCTAAGAAATGTAACAAAAGGTGTTAAATACTGAATGTACAATGTGCTTAGAAAAAGTAGTATAACATTAAGCCTAACTTGACTGATTGAGCTTAAGCAACAAGGACGTTTCAAAAATAAAAATGTACAGCAGTGTAGATCTACACTGCATACATTGTTAGACTCAAAACCATGATAAGTAGGCAAACTATGCAAAAGACACAATGAGAAAAGCAAAACTATCACACAGAAACATTTTTGGGTACTTTTCCGTTATCGGGGCAACAAATGTAATGAGCAAGTGGAATGTTAGCCCGCAGTTCCAATGATGGCACTGCTGTTGTGGATGTATATACTAAAAGTTATATTTTCCTTTTAGAGTGTTGCCAAATGTATTATTTAATTAAAAAATGTGCATGCATCACACCTTTTAAGCCCTTTAAAGTAAAGGAGCAGACAAACAACAAGGCAGACAAAGGTAACCCGTTAAGGCAAGAGTTGTAAACTGTCATCCAAACTGTGCAAAACTCCAACTTAATACACAGATATTTTAAGACAGTAACACAGAGAGGGCAGCTTTTGCAGTCAATCAACCCACTTAAATGTTTAAAGACTACACCAGTGTTGCAACAGAGCAAGGGTGATGCAAACTTCAGCAGATTTATTCATAAGAGAAATGACGTTCATCATGATTTCAGTGCAGTTTGTGCCTTGTCTGGTGAAACTCCCCCACTGCTCTTCATTCGTCAGACCAAAAAAGCAGCCCCACTGCACTGTGCCAGGAGTCACAGTAAGTAACGTGCCTGTCACCCATCTTGTATTGCCATTGCCCTGAAGCTGCTGTACTTGGAACATCTTTCTTTCATCATTACATGAAAACCGCATTTTACTGTCATTTGTATACATGTTTGGCGAACAATTCTATGAAGCAATAAACTTCTTTCCTCCGCAAGCAGAGACAAAGTCAAAATAATGATGGACCAATGCTCCCCATAAGGGACAATTTTCAAATATTTAATTCAGTAAAAAAGTGAACAAAAAGTTACATCAAAATGCATCTTCTAAATATTTTCAGACGCAACAGCGTCGTAACATTCCAGCCGATCATTACATCTGTTGCCCCAATAACAGAAAAGCACCCATATTTGTAACTTGTAACTGTTTCCAACTCACAAATGTCATATAAGTCTAAATAATGCACTTTATGTGGGTGGTAGATGATAGTAATTCTTAAAAAGTCAGTACTGGCATTAATTCTTTGGATGAAACTTTCCAACTCATTTGCTGTCCCTTTCCAAATGAAAAAAAAAATCTATCTATAAAGAGTAAATAAGAAATTGTTTATGATATCCTTCTACTGATGGTAAAATAAATATGCTTCTTGTAATGCTTTGTTTTATTCTTGTATGCACCCCTCCTACATGAAACAGTATTATCAAATGACAGCTAACAGGGTTAAAAAAGCTAACCACAGATAAGGGAACATTAGACATTTATGTTAAAACTTTACACCAGAGATTTCTCATCACAAGATATCCACAAGATATAGCTGATGACATCAATAAAATGACAACAGCTTGACAGTTACCCACAAAGATGCTGAAGTAGTTGAACCCACTAAGAGTTGGTCCTTTAATATGCCTTAATGTTTACTTTGGAAAGTATAGCTATTAAGAAGGTCATACCTGAGAAGTGAAAGATTTTTGAAACAGACAATGAAGTAAAGAAGGTAACAGAGGACAGGCCAGTTTTTGTTAACAAAAAATCCAGTAACTTAAAAAAGTATTTTAGAAGGAGGGGCCAATGTTGTTCCCAGGACGGGGACCAAAGGCATACGGAAATGTTTTAACTGCGCACATTGTAGGTTTATTCAGGAGACTCATTTTTATTAATCCCAGAACTAGAAGAACCATATCAGTACCTTGTTTTCTCAATTGTTCTTCAAAATATGTTGTATATCTTGCTCAGTGTTATTCTTGTGAAGCATTTTATGTGGGTAAGATCACTGCAGAATTAAAGAGAAGAATATATGAGCACCAGTATGCTATTAAGATGAAAAATCTAGACAATACTTTAAGTAAACATTCCATGATATATTCTAATTTAAAAAAAAAAATGTGGTCATTGATTATGTTAATGCTAGTTTCAAGGGAGACAAAGAAAATGAACTATAGTACAAAGAATCATACTGCATGCCTATAGTTTTCCAGTATTAAATAGTAATGCTAATTACAAAGTACTATTGGTTAAACATCTACACAGAAATAAAAGTAAATGATTTTAAGTGTTTAACACATCAGTTTTTAAGTCCGTTTAGTAGAACATACATTTTTTAACTATTTTATGATTTAGACAATGTACACATTCATTTATTCTTTAACAATTAATTGTATAATTTAATCACACTGGTCATGCGGTTGTATTGGAAAGTATTTAAAAGGCAGTATTTTATTGTGACGCATTTGTTCTAATGAAAGCTTTTTACAGCTGAAAGCGCTCAATATTTGGCTTTAATAAATTTTACCACGTTTTTTCCACAAGGTATTTTTTTTTCATTTCTGTTCAATAGTTAACACCTTTTCTGGGACTGTATTTATAGTTTTCTTGAGAAGATTTAATACTCTGCAATATTAATGCAAAGAAGAATACAGAACTAATCAATACAAAAAAGCAGCACCAATATATTTGAAGAGAAATACAGCAAAACCCCTGGATATGGAACATTTCACAATAGAAAAAATAAGAAAACAAAGAGGAAAGGATGAAAGAGGATTAGTAATGGAGACATTAAACAGAAACTGGAGTTATGGAGCACCGAATGATTTAGTATAGAAAGTCCATCTCTGGTAATGTCATGGCATGATGGAACAGTGAGTCCCAAATTAAGAAGAAACAGGTGGAATGTGATGCATCTGACCACTTGAAGATACTAAGGGTCCTTCAGCAGGAAACCAGTACAAAAGTTCAGCTGGAGCTGCACAGCAAGGGAAGTAGCTGGAAACAGCAGTGACTCTGACATAGTCAATGTTGTGGAGCAATACTCCAGTAAGTTCTGGTATGAAACAGCAACAGATGAAAAGGATGAAGCTGAAGAGAATATGGCACAGGAAGATTTATTTATTTTACATTTTATTTTATATTTGTTTACCAGGATAGTGCGACTGGGCCAATAGCCCATTTTCAGCAGAGGCCTGGGGGAAAAGCCTCAAGAAGACAAGTAAGTACAAAAAAAAAAAAAACAAAGACTAGTAGCCGGCTAAAAAGAGTGAAAGAAGAAAGCAATGTAATTGCAGTCACAAATAATTACAATATACAGATTAAACTGTATTTCCAAAAAGTTAGGCAATAAACATTATTAACAGGATTGGTAAAAAAAGTTAATGTAGTTACAGTATATACAGATTTTTACAGTGCTACCAATTTTGGTAAATGCAAGCTATAGTCTAACAGAAGAGTAAGCATAGGATGGAAACGTGGTCAGTGGAAGAAGAGATTTAGCAGGAGGTTACTGGTAGATAATATGAAAAGTGGGGAGAGAGAAGGTTAAAAAGGAGATTTGATAGGAGGTATCAGTTAAGGCAAAGTGAGGAGAGAGGAGAGATAAAGTTACGCAGGGACGATACAGGAACAAAGCCAATTATTGTTCAGAAGGAGTTTGAATTTATGAGGTAGTAGGGGTATTTAGTATATGTTTGGGGATGCTGTTCCAAATTTTTGTGATTTGATTTGCAAATAAAAACTCACCAAAAATGTTGCTGAATTGTTTAGATTTTTAGAAGTAGTTTGTTAGATGAGCAGAGAGAAAGGGATGCATTGTAAGTTTAGACTAGGTTCAGTAGTGCTGGACAGACTTCTGGTTGATGTAAGATGTGGTGAGCAATTGCGAGATGATTATGAGCAAGTAGATTAGGAAACTCCAGCCACTGTAGTTGTTTCAGGGCTATACAGTGGTGAGTTCTATTTTGCAGGCCGGCAGGAAAGCAAGCGATTTTATGGTAGCATGTCTCTAATTTGGATAGTTCAGATTTTCTAAGATTAGTGAAGATGGGGGATGCATACATTTGTGCAGACAGAAGGTGTGTTCTGGCTATTGCTTGTCTAGTTGATGGGGTATGGAATGTTCTTGATCTATACAGGCAGCCATGCTTGGTATGTACCTTTTTATGGTAAGGGGTATGTGCTTGTCATATTTTAGAGCACAGTCTATTGTGACACCAAGTAACTTTGTGTTATCTACTGGTTCAATTATAGTGCCATTGGAAGAGATTATGGGAATCGGTGAAGGAGGTTCTGTAGTTTTATTATTGGAGAATATCATTAGCTTTGTTTTGCTAGGATTTAGTATGAGTTGTCTTTCTCTAAGGAACTGCTTTAAGTCTGAGAAGGCCCTCAGGGCCTTACATAGGAGGTCGGGGAGGGAGGGGGCTGAGCAGATAACAGTGGAATCATCTGCATGCTGTATGATATTAGCATGTGTGGATGCTGAGCTCAGATTGTTTGTAAAGATGGGGAAGAGTAGAGGTCCAAGAATAGAGCCTTGTGGGACTCCAAAGTAATAGGTAGAAGGATAGAGACTTCATCTTTCCATATAACTGTTTGTTGGCATTTGGATAGATAGCTGTGAAACCAGGTAACTGATGATAGTGAGAGATGGATAGATGATAAATCTTCAAGTAGTTTTTGATAGGATACTGTGTCAAATGCCTTTGACATATCCAAGAAGGTGGAAGAGATGAGGCTGTTACTATTTCTATATTGGTTGATGGAGTCTGTAAAACTTAATAGGGCTGTTGTGGTTCTATGTTTTGGTCTAAAGCCATGTTGGAATTTGGAAAAAGGTTATTTTGTAGTAGAAAGTTCAGTAGTTGAGTTTGCATGCATTTTTCAAGTATTTTGGGGAGAGTATGGCAATGTGTCTATAGTTGGATAATTCTGTCCAGTGGCCACCTTCATGCAGAGGAATGATGCAGGAGATTTTCCAGAGCACTGGTAATATTTGTCAGTAAGGGAGTGATTAATAAGTAAGGAGACAGGGTATGAGATAGAGTCTGCTGCTAGTCTAAGAAATTTGCTTGGGAGTTGATCTACTGCAAGTCTGGTGGATTTCAGTTGAAGAAGGAGTTATTTGATGTATGCGGTCTGAATGGTCTGAAATGAGAAGGCTGCGGATTGATGGACATTAGTTGTGGGGATGGTAAGAGGGGTATGGGAACTGTTGTTTACTAAGGACAGGATGGAGTTTATTAAATGTGAGTTGAATTCGGCTGCTGTGCTTATATTGGAATTAAGTAAAATACAAGAAGGTAGCAAACCCAGTAGGTAATCCAAAAATAAAATAAACCAGGTGCTCCAAGAGACCAGAACTTGTATCCACAAAGCGCTTATTGTCTTACAGCTTAAAACAGTTTAAAAACAAACTGCTGGTGTAAAAAATTAAACAGGTTTAGCGCTTTCATCTTGCAAGTAAAAGACATCATCAGAAACATTGCATTTAGAACAGCTAGGCTTTTATAACCAAAACTTCACCCTTAATGGAAAACAAGCCAACCAACAGCAGCAGCTAAGACTAAAGAACTGATCCCTGATGTAGATGGCAAAGACCACAGCTCGAACAGAAGGAAGTAATTCCAAAAGAATTTATAACCAAAAGAATTTATTGCAAAACGAACTTCACAAGGAGCTCCAAACAAAACACACAGGTTAAGCGCATTCATCTGCTACAAGGCAGACTTCATCAGAACCAATAAGATAATTAACAGACATAGCATTTATAACCATTTTGGCGCCAAAACAATTTCATTTAAAGAGCCATGAATATATCATTAAAAATCATAAAAAATACAGTGTTAAAACTTGATATAAAAACTTGATATAAAAACTCCATGATGCAAAGTGCAAAATGTTACAGAATTACATAACTACATAATACATGTACCTTGATACAAATATAAGGTGTAAAATGTAAAATGTGTAAATAAGACAATATCATACATAATGCTCAAGAATAAATAATACAAATTCATAATTGAAAAAACATAAGAAATACTTGATGAATAATAATAATAATAATATAAGAACTAAATTCATACAAAGAAGCAATACAATTAATCCAATAGTAAAAATGGTTTGATACTAATACTATCGTTTAATCCAGGGCTAGTGGTGGCATCACAAAAAATCTGCCACTTACTTTCCAAGAGAGCTAAGAACACTTTCCAATTTCCTTCACATACTGAAGATTCTATATGATCAATGATAGTAAATAAAAAGGAGTGTTCCTGGCCTCTCTCTAAAATATGTTTTTATATCAAGTTTTAACACTGTATTTTTTATGGTTTTTAATGATATATTCATGGCTCTTTAAATGAAATTGTTTTTGGCGCCAAAATGGTTATAAATGCTAGGTCTGTTAATTATCTTATTATCACTTTCATGCTTTTAATGCACATTTGCTTGGTGTATGAACGTAACAAACTGCTGATGCATCAATGTTTCATGGTTTCCAACTGTTTTAAAAGTATGAAACTACACACTTTTGAGAATGCTCCTAAACAGAGCTTTCATTCCCTGAATTTACTTTTGCAAGAAATGCTGCTAACACGCCTTCATTGTGATTGCATTACTAATTAAGGCGTGGGTGTGTTGCATAAAAACCTGACTCTGACACTGCATTCTACTTTTGCCTCTGATGAAGCTGTAGTTTTAACCACAGCGAAAACGCTTGTTTTAATAATAAAGTGCGTTAAGGTTCAAGTTTTTTTCCGACTTCAGTGTGGCTTTATACGTGCAAGTGGATTTCAGTTTCAGTGTTGCAGCTTTTACTGCAAGCAGCCTTCACAATAAGGACTTTAACATTTTTTTGGGCCTTACGGTGCTTGTCCGGACTGCTTTTGTGCATTAAACAGCATTTTAGGAATATCAGTAGATGGTCTAACAAGGCTGACAACCTCACTATGTGGAAAGGAAAGCTTTGTTTGATTTAGCAACCAACAATGATTTGAGAGTTCTGAAAGTAGACAAGGGTGGGTCTATAGTTATTATGCAGTCTGTGGATAATGAAAGGGCTATGTTGCAGCTTTTGAGTGACCAAAGAAATTACAAGCAAGACAGTATAAATGATGTCCAGTTGTGTTTTAAGCAAATTGATGTTTTGTTATTTGATTTGTTTTATCAGGGCAATATTAGACATTCAATTGACATGTTTTTGCAAGTGGAATATCCAATGTTAGCTATTGTTTTTGGTATTCCTAAGGTCCACAAAAGCAGAACAACCCCCCCCCCCCCTTAGACCCATAGTGTTTGCAGCTCACTCTAAGATAGAACCAGTTTTGATTTGGTTAGACAAAATTGTAAATCCTATTGTTCAAAACTCAAGATTTTATTTGAAAGATTCTTGGCACCTATTAGAGTTGTTATGTGACTTTAATTTGAAAGACAGATATGTTCGCAGCATTTTGTTACACTTGATGTTACTTCCCTTTATACAAGTATTGATCAGGAAATAGGAATTGATTTATTTAGGGAATATTTGACTGGTCACACTGATTTTGACAATGATAAGATCAACACTTTGTGTGGTTTGATGGAGACAATTTTGGATAGTAACTTTTTTAAGTGTGGATCTTGTATTTTTCAGCAGATTTCTAGTGTAGTTATGGGTTCCAGGGTTGCTCCTTCTTTTGCCAATCTTGTTATGGCTATGTGGGATACAAAATATCTTATAACACACCCTCTAGCTAGAAACATCTTATTTTACAGGCGTTATATTGATGATTTTTTTTTTTTATGGTAAGGGAACCTTGAAAGCTTTCACCAATTTTTAGATGACTTAAATGGTTCTACTAGTTTCTTGAAGTTTACCTTAGGTGGTTTTGGCAAAGTAATGCACTTCCTTGATATTCAGTTGGAACTACTTGATGATAAGGTTGGCTTTAGTAGCAGTATTTACAGGAAGTCTACCTTTGTCAACCAGTACCTACATAGGGAGAGTCCTCACCCCCAGCATATGAAAAGAGGGGTGGTCAAGGGACAACTCATTAGGTTGAGTAGATTGACTTGTGATGATTTTGACTTTAACCCTGAAGTTAACAAACTTGGATTTTTCAAGCAAAGAGGGTATGACCTTTTTTGGTTATGAAAAGTTATTGTTGAAGTTACATCTCTATGTGAGAGAGTAGCAAGTCCCATTTTGAGAGGTAATTATAGTGTGGAGTTTAGGGTCAAACACAGTAACATGGTATTTGAATTAGGCTTTCTACTACCTATTTCTGATGGGATGAACAGCATCAGGGGTGTGATCAAGGACAATTGGAAGGTTCTGCTTGGACATTCTGAATGAATGAAAGTCTTGAGTAATGAACCTCTGTGGACTTATAAAAAAGCATACAATATAAAAGTATTCTTGAAGAAACAAGAAAAAGGTCACACAATGGTGGCAAATATCCTGTTGGGACTTTTGTTTGTAGTAACTGCAAGCAGTGCAGATACATAGTTAATTAAGTTTCTGTAGAATTGAAACATCATCACAGAGTTTTGTGGGCAAAAGATAGGTTCACTTGTGATTCTATTGGTATTGTTTATCTTGCAGTGTGTAACCCATGCATTAGTTTTAATGTGGGTAAAACCAGCAGGCCATTAAGTAGAAGGATTTATGAACATGTTTTGGCAATGAGAAACAAGGATAGGAACAATGCATTGGCACGTCATGTTTCACAATGTAATTGTTTCAAAAAATTCACATTTTTTTGTTTTGGAAAAGGTGGACTGTGGTTCTTTGGTGGGCAATTTTAAGCCTTATTAGGGTGTAGGGAAACTAAATGGCAGATAGCCTTAAGAGCAGATTACCCACCGCGACTCAATGAGACTGTAGTTTCAGCTACAAAGGTTTTGACTGTAAAAACCCAGTCTTTTTATGACAAGTTCTTTTAGTAGAATGTCTGAGTTTTATGATTTATATGTATAAACTAAGTGCTTTATTCAATATTGGTATTTTTACATTTTTTTATTTAATTAAGTTATTTATTGGTAGTATGTTGTTACTGAATGTTTCTTGCACATGTCATTCATTTAAGGGTGGTTTGAAGACTTTGCATTTATTCTGAAGAAGTTTGTGGTGTCGCATTAAACAAACAAAAGCTAAAAGAATTGTAGTCCGGTTCCTTCTGTTTGCCTGTGACTGGCTGGTACTTTTCAATTTTATATATTTTTTTGGAGTTGTTGTATCATTTTCCTTATGGATCTATAGTTACCATGATCGTATCTGGGTCTCCCTTGTGTATGGGAATGACCACCACAGTTCTGTAAGGCTCAGATACAAAGTCTAATGAGAAACTGAGATTGAACAGATTGTGTACTAGGTCAGTATGCCATTGTTTCATACTGACAAGGAAGCCCCTAATACAGTACATTATTGGAGCCTACTGAGCTAAACTTTATTTAATTAGTTCCAGACCTAAATGCCTTTACCTCAAAACTAAAGCCAAGAAGTCTTTCCACTGAGAACATTGATTTTTTACATGATGCACCTAAAGGCAAAGAAATTTGCCTGTAGAAACTCGCTTAGCAGTACACATACTTGGCTGAATGTGCAATTCAAGAAGTTTCATGAAATGAATGGTTACTTTGTACAAGGTAACTCACACTTTTCTTTCTGACAATTGGCATAAGTTTAATTTATCAGCACTGGCTTGGCTCAGTCAACTCAGAGTGCTATTGTTTCATACAGTGTTTCATTCCAGTTACCCACTTTTAATAATTTACACTGCTTTTATCTTAGTACATTGCACTTTATAAACAAGCAATTACAATTTGCTGTATTTAGAAATCAGAATTCAGTAGAGTTTACCTGTACAGTTAATTTAAACTTGTATTCCTTTCAGGAATTAAGGGAAAAGATAAACAAGGCATCAACAGAGGTCACTGTACACTATGTGACTGTAGAGAATATGAAATGAGCACCTCATCATCTGCATGTGACTACTGTGGGCATCGGCCTCCTGACCATGCTGCTGTTGGTCACCGGTCTCCTGAACATGCTGCTGTTGGTCATCGGTCTCCTGAACATGCTGCTGTTGGTCATCAGTCTCCTGAACATGCTGCTGTTGGTCATCGGTCTCCTGAACATGCTGCTGTTGGTCATCGGTCTCCTGAACATGCTGCTGTTGATCAGGTATCCACTTTTCACCATTGGGTAGCGGGATTTTGCAGTAACTCTGCCATCAAGAATGAAATTGTGCAAGTATTTTAATCTGTGAGTGGTATCATGTATAACTCATTTAATGTTAGGTAGACTAACTATGCCCCATCACTATAGAAAGTGTCAAAAAAGCAACTTTCTGCCTAAATAATAATCCTACTTCAAAGCAAACTTGGGAGCTGTGCTTACTTAAAACTCTCTAAGAAGCATCATAAGGTTTGTAGACTTTTTCAGCAACATATGCATTATAGAGGGAGAAACGGTCATACGGCAATGCCAAAATGCACTTAGGAAATATAATACTTAGCAAAATATCTTATTTAAAACAAATTTTGAATAACATTCCAATGTTATCAAAGTTGATTAGATGATTACAGACCTTTAAAAGAAGATTAAGTTGTTGAGATGCAAAATAAAACTTAGTAAGGGCAAATACGTTTTTTAAGGCTTGACAGCTGGAATTTGTTACCAAATAAACTCAAGTTTTTGGAATTAATAAGTTAATAGTAACATGTGATGTGAGTTGCAGCCAGCGCTGTTTGTGTGGATGTGTGAGTGTGACTGCATGCACATGTATGTTTGTGTGAGACACTAAATATTATCTCATACAAAATTGCAATAATTTAGAGAAAATTGAAACTACAAGTCAGCACAGTAGGGCAGGGCATGCAAAAAAGGGTATTATTATCAGCTGAAATGCTCCAGGTTTAGCCTCAACATAAGGAAACATCTACACATGAATGGAGAATGCAGCCTCTTAAGTAACAGTATACATACATAATGGGAGTAAATAACAAAGGCCAGAAGGTCCATTTCTCGTCGAGTGAACTACTTAGTAAGAAGTAGAAGTGACAGTCCTGTTGTTTAAAAGGGTGAGTGACCTGATATATTCTATTGTAGTGCAGATCTCACATCTGTAAAGAATCACATGCATACATACACACATACATACATACACATACATACATACATACATATGCACATACATACATATTGACATACACACATACACACATGCATACATACATGTATACATTCATAAATAGACACACATACACACATTTTTGGCAGTAGAAGATGTGGTTTACATAGTTTTCAGATTATAGCACACTGTAGTTGAACGTTCTACCCTCTGCTGTCTCCAGCCCATCTATCTGATGCCTTCTCAAGTGTCTCTGGGAAGTTGGGCTGCATTACTTTTTCAGGAATTTTATTACTCCTTGCTACCACTTTATTTTAATTTCCTTATGTCCAAACTAAATCTGGAACATTTCAGTGGATAATTATGCCCCTACCTGTCTGCTCTACCCTTTCTTCTTAGTTCTATCTTTTCACACTTCCCTGTAATTACCTACTGCATCCATATCATGCTTTGTCTTACTGTCCAGGACTTCACATAGCATAATTTTGTAAGAGACTGAATCTTTCCTTACAAGACTCTTATTTCCAGTCCCATGATCGTTTTTGTAACCTTTGTCCTGTGTCAAGTTAATTGGATTGTAGGTTTGTTCTCTTCCTCTCTCCTTTTGTATGACCTCCAGACATGAACAAAATACTTCAGCTGAGGTCTCCCGCTTGTCCTGAAAGGAAGGGGTAGAATCACATTCCTTTCCCTTGAATCTAACCCCTTGTTAATGCAGCACAGTATTTTACTGGGGTATTTTTCACTGGTGCTCTCCCAACATTATTCCTGGTGGTCCCATCCATCTGCTACTGTTGTCCTTTGTACTTCTGCTGGTGGAATCACAGCACCCCCAGCCTGGGTTTTGTCTCTGTGTTTTGTGGTTCCATTTAAGGGTTTTGCTCTTGTCAGAATTTAATCTGAGCTTTCATGTTTCCATTACTCCAACCTCCTTAGATCTCTGTTCATATATTACCCAACCTCCTTGTTACTAGGCAATTACTTTAGTATCGTCCATGGACATGATTGTTCTGTCCTCCACCCCACCTCAGCCCAAGATAAACATAATAGATTCTTGACAATTATATACAGAGTGAATGACCAAATGCAGTATATACACGTATAATGTACAAATGCAATATATACACATATTATGTACAAAATGCACTATATACACATATTATGTACACAATGCAGTATATACACATATTATGTACAAAATGCAGTATATACACATATTATGTACAAAATGCAGTATATACACATATTATGTACGAAATGCAGTATATACACATATTATGTATGAAATGCAGTATATACACATATTATGTACAAAATGTATATACACATATTATATACAAAATGCAGTATATACACATATTATGTATGAAATGCAGTATATACACATATTATGTACGAAATGCAGTATATACACATATTATGTACGAAATGCAGTATATACACATATTATATATGAAATGCATATAAACACATATGTATGAAATGCAGTATATACACATATTATGTATGAAATGCAGTATATACACATATTATGTACGAAATGCAGTATATACACATATTATGTATGAAATGCAGTATATACACATATTATGTATGAAATGCAGTATATACACATATTATGTATGAAATGCAGTATATACACATATTATGTACGAAATGCAGTATATACACATATTATGTATGAAATGCAGTATATACACATATTATGTATGAAATGCAGTATATACACATATTATGTACGAAATGCAGTATATACACATATTATGTATGAAATGCAGTATATACACATATTATGTATGAAATGCAGTATATACACATATTATGTACAAATGCAGTATATACACATATTATGTATGAAATGCAGTATATACACATATTATGTACAAAATGCATATATACACATATGTATGAAATGCAGTATATACACATATTATGTATGAAATGCAGTATATACACATATTATGTACAAATGCAGTATATACACATATTATGTATGAAATGCAGTATATACACATATTATGTATGAAATGCAGTATATACACATATTATGTATGAAATGCAGTATATACGCATATTATGTACGAAATGCAGTATATACCCATATTATGTATGAAATGCAGTATATACACATATTATGTACGAAATGCAGTATATACACATATTATGTACAAATGCAGTATATACACATATTATGTACAAAATGTAGTATATACACATATTATGTACGAAATGCAGTATATACATATTATGTACGAAATGCAGTATATACACATATTATGTACGAAATGCAGTATATACACATATTATGTACGAAATGCAGTATATACACATATTATGTATGAAATGCAGTATATACATATATTATGTATGAAATGCAGTATATACACATATTATGTATGAAATGCAGTATATACACATATTATGTACGAAATGCAGTATATACACATATTATGTACGAAATGCAGTATATACATATATTTTGTACAGAGTGAGTATTATAGTTGGGATGAGGGTATAAAGGTGATACAGAGTCACTGACAAAACTTAATGCTCTTATTAGATTTACCAGTGTCATCAACCACAATAGAAATAAGGGCAACCTAGTATATACACTCATCTTGGATCTATTAAAGGCCTTTGACAGTTTCCCATCAAAACCTTCTCAGTGAACTCTCCTCCCTCGGTATAAATAAATCATCTCTCTCCTGGTTTCATAGCTATTTCACAAGCAGACTACAATCAGTAACATTGAAACAAGAATTCTACTCTTTCCTTCCAGTCACAGTTGGAGTCCCACAAGACTCAGTACTGGTCCCACTTATGTTTAATATGTTTGTAAACAAGCTCCATACCACCACAAAAAGTCAAATATACTTCAGTATGCAGATGATGCAACCCTCGTCTGCACTGCTCCAATAGTACTAATCCTCCAAGAAATCACACAAGACTTTTTCTTTTCTGTCATATCCTGACCAGGCACTACATATCTACTCCTAAATGCAAAAATAAATAAATAAATTAATTAATTCCCTTTTTACCAAAAGAATTTAATACTCAAAAACATAAATTATATATTGTCTCATCTGATAATACAAAAACTGAAACCATGACAGAAGCCAGATTACTTGGAGTATTCATAGATGACAAACTGAAATGTGCCTAATATATCTTCCAAACTATTAAAAATACACACAAAAACTATGCTCCCTATATAGAGTAAAGTAAATATCTTACAGACTCCACAAGAAAATTCTTAGTAGCAATCTACCTGCTCCCATCTGTGTTGTTTGAAGCTCCCATCTTCAGTAATCTCAACAATACCCTGAAGTCCAAACTTGATCCATGCTATAATAAAATAAAAATATTCATCACATATTCATCTCATAAAACCCATCACTGCACAGCCTTAAAGGACCCAAATTGTCGAGAACTCCCAAATCAGCTAACCAACTCTCAGCTCACCATTGCTCACAAACTTACCTACAAGTCAGATAGTTGCCCCTATCTATAAATCAAATTACTTCCATATAGCAACAACAAAACACTATGCTCCAATAACAAATCTCTCCTAGCTGTAACTATCTCAAAAAACTCTGATGTAAGCTCACTGTATTCTCAGTGTGCCTCACTGCATCCCATTAGAGTTAAAGCTTACAGAAAACAAGAAATGTTTTAAAGTCTGCTAAAACAGCATTTGCAAGGCACTTGACTCTGCTCTTGCTCTACTCCTCAATAACATCAAATCCTGCAGAAAATACAGGCAGTAATACTGACAAAATGATAGCTGCTCTGTACTAAAATCCATATGGTGATTATTCCACTTTCCCTTCTAATTACCAGTGTAAACACTGAAGTAATTATATCCCTTAACTACCTACTCCTACATAATCCTCATTCTCCCTCATTGTACCAACACATACAAATTTAACTGTTTAAAACCCTTAACTACATAGTCCTACTTAATCCTCATTCTTTCTCATTGTACCACAATTTACTAATTTAACTGGTTATATTCCCTAACTACCTATTCCTACATAATCCTCATTCTCCCACCTCATACCAGTACTAAATCAACTGGTTATATCCCTTAACTACCTACTCCTACTTAATCCTCATTCTCCCTCATTGTACCACCACTTACTAATTTAACAGATTATATTACTTAACTACATACATAATCCTCATTCTCCCTCATATCACCACTTACTAATTTGACTGGTTATATCCTTAACTACCTACTCCTACTTAATCCTCATTCTCCCTCATCATACCTCCACTTACTAATTCAACTGATTATATTACTTAACTACATACATAATCATCACTCTCCCTCACTGTACACCCACTTACTAATTTAACTGTTTAAATCCCTTAACTACAAAGTCCTACTTAATCCTCATTCTTTCTCATTGTACCACAATTTACCAATTTAACTGGTTATATTCCCTAACTACCTACTTCTACTTAATCCTCATTCTCCCACCTCATACCAGTACTAATTTAACTGGTTATATCCTTAACTACCTACTCCTACTTAATCCTCATTCTCCCTCTTTGTGCCACCACTTACTAATTTAACTGATTATATTACTTAACTACATACATAATCCCCATTCTCCCTCATATCAACACTTACTAATTTAACTGATTATATCCCTTAACTATCTATTCCTACTTAATCCTCATTCTCCTTCACTGTACCGCCATTTCGTAATTTAACTGGTTATATCCCTTAACTACCTACTTCTACCTAATCCTCATTCTCCCTCATTGTACCACCACTTACTAATTTAACTGGTTATAGCCCTTAACTACCTACTCCTACTTAATCCTCATTCTCCCTCATTGTACCACCACTTACTAATTTAACTGATTATATCCCTTAACTACCTACTCTTACTTAATCCTCATTCTCCCTCATCATACCACCACTTATTAATTTAACTAGTTATATCCCTTAACTACCTAATCCAACTTTAACCTCATTCTCCCTCACTGTACCATGACTTACTAATTTAACTGATTATATTACTTAACTACCTTTCACCACATTAAAAATATTCACAAGAAAATGTTCTGTGTATCCTCTAACTCTAAACATAATAAGTAATTTATCCACCTCATTTTTAAACTCCAAATCATCTGTTATCATCCTGGCGAGTTTCACACATTGCCCTTTAACCAGGGCTTTGTTTTGGTGTTCAGGATGCATACTGTCAAAATGCAAAAATGAGCTAGAGTGTGTGGGATTACATTAAATAGTTAACTCAAAACACTTGCCACCCCTATTGATATGGATAGTAAGATCCAAAAAGTTAGATGAACTATTCTGAATTTCCACTGTAAATTTTAAAAATTCAATAGTAGCATGCAGGTACTCATACAATTATTTTAACTTCTGCTCACTGTCTCCCCAAAAAAAGATATTGGCTAGGGATAAAATGGATTATGACAAAGGAAGTGCTTACCCCCCCTAGATTTGGGTTCATGTTCTAATTTGAACCATTTATTTTTAAAGATTCTTGGGATTTTTTAGCTAGAATCTCTAATTTATTTGGTGAAAATTTAAAAATGGTTAATATTGATATGAAAGATTTATATTTGGTCATTCCCTGTAATATTGGTACTGAATGGTTTTATGAGTATTTGTAGTTTTATGGGGGCATGGATAAGAATCAAGTAGATACTCTCAGAGATTTTTATGACTATGGTGTTGGAAAATAATTACTTGACCTTTGAGAACCAACTGTTTAGACAACAGAAGGGGGTGGCCATGAAGGCGGTATGTGCCCCCATGTTTGCTAATGCTGCACTCTCTTTTTGGGAGTAGTAGTACTGTTTTTGGTACTGAAGTCTTCACCTTTATTTGTTTTCATGGTGTATGGCTTACTTGGGAAGGCTGTGTAGTTGGGTGTAGTTCTGTCTGTTTATAGTAGAATGTCATCACTTGTCTCTGAGTTTTAAATGAGCTTTAAGCTCATAGGTTAACCACTTGTTAATTTTAGGTTTGTATAGTGTTTGTATAACTGGGAAGCAGGGGAGTTGCAGGTCAATCAATATAGAGGTGGGTATCTTTGCAGCAGTATTATGGTCAGATGAATACATAACTAAAGACTAGACAATTAAGGAAAGGATGCACTTAGTTTTGTTAATGTTATTTTATGATTTATTACAGAAAACTATACATCTTGGTGATATATTTACATGTGGAGGATAGATATAAAAACTTAATAGGGCAGTGGTCACTAAAAGATGCTGGATGGATGGTAATGCCTGAGAAGATTATGTTTGTTACTTAATATGAGATCTGAGAAGGAGTGGTGACACGTGTTGAGGTTGGGTCCAGTAGGTTTAGATATGAGCTGAGTGAGGCAATATTGTATCAGAAGAGTTTTTAGGTCAGTGAAAATGGGTCTAAATGGGTTGAGACTGGCATCTCCAAGTATTATAAGATGTTTAATATTATTTGTGGAGGAAATTGTTTGTTTTAATAGGTTATTTACTTTGTGGAGTGAGGAGGGAGTTTAGGTATGCTGCACCAAGATGTACTATGGTATTCTTGTGGGAGGAATGGACACAAGTAACATCTTAGAATAATTATTTATGCTAGTGTTTCCTTGAACATGTACTTCTTAGAATAATTATTTATGCTAGTGTTTCCTTGAACATGTACTTCTTAGAATAATTATTTATGCTAGTGTTTCCTTGAACATGTAATTCTTAGAATAATTATTTATGCTAGTGTTTCTTTGAACATGTAATTCTTAGAATAATTATTTATGCTAGTGTTTCCTTGAACATGTAATTCTTAGAATAATTATTTATGCTAGTGTTTCCTTGAACATGTAATTCTTAGAATAATTATTTATGCTAGTGTTTCCTTGAACATGTAATTCTTAGAATAATTATTTATGCTAGTGTTTCCTTGAACATGTACTTCTTAGAATAATTATTTATGCTAGTGTTTCCTTGAACATGTACTTCTTAGAATAATTATTTATGCTAGTGTTTCCTTGAACATGTAATTCTTAGAATAATTATTTATGCTAGTGTTTCCTTGAACATGTAATTCTTAGAATAATTATTTATGCTAGTGTTTCCTTGAACATGTAATTCTTAGAATAATTATTTATGCTAGTGTTTCCTTGAACATGTAATTCTTAGAATAATTATTTATGCTAGTGTTTCCTTGAACATGTAATTCTTAGAATAATTATTTATGCTAGTGTTTCCTTGAACATGTAATTCTTAGAATAATTATTTATGCTAGTGTTTCCTTGAACATGTAATTCTTAGAATAATTATTTATGCTAGTGTTTCCTTGAACATGTAATTCTTAGAATAATTATTTATGCTAGTGTTTCCTTGAACATGTAATTCTTAGAATAATTATTTATGCTAGTGTTTCCTTGAACATGTAATTCTTAGAATAATTATTTATGCTAGTGTTTCCTTGAACATGTAATTCTTAGAATAATTATTTATGCTAGTGTTTCCTTGAACATGTAATTCTTAGAATAATTATTTATGCTAGTGTTTCCTTGAACATGTAATTCTTAGAATAATTATTTATGCTAGTGTTTCCTTGAACATGTAATTCTTAGAATAATTATTTATGCTAGTGTTTTCTTGAACATGTAATTCTTAGAATAATTATTTATGCTAGTGTTTCCTTGAACATGTAATTGCACAAAGTATGACTTGAAAAGAAGGAGAGTTCCACCTCCTGGTCTTTTGTCAGGTCTGGGGTAAAAACGTAATTGTGATCAGGGCTAAAATGATGTAAAGAAGGATTATTAACATTAACCTATGATTCTGTATTAGCAACTAAACAAGGCTTATGTAAGGAAATGATGTGTATCACCACAATGGTGCAGATTATCTGTAAAAAGACCAATCAAACCCAAACCAAACATCTTTGAGTCCCTTCACTCTTACGTCTTATAGGTTCATAGGTAGGTACTAGGCTATCTGCCCAAAGGCATTTATAAGCCTAGCTGGAATGTGTTGGCTTTCACTGCCCCCTTAGATTAGTTCCCACTGCCTCTGTCCAGCAGAGCCATTGAAGTGATCCCTGAGGTAAACTTTCTGTTTCCCATCCACTCGTCAAGGTATCTCTTGAAGAGGGTTAGCGAGGAGCTCTGCCTAATGTAGATTGGAATCTTGTTCCAGAGCATGGCAAGTCTCTGGGACACGACTCTATCCCTCCAACACAACTCAACTCTTATACTCTGCCATACGATTTCCAGTTAAAGAATTTGTACATAGTTTCTTCCTGATCAGTCCACAACGTGATTGTGAAAGTTGTACTTGTATATGTGTTTGAGAGTCTTTGCCTGGATATCTCATAATGTATGATATTCTGCCTTCCCTTGTACATATTAACAATGTGTATAACAGTGTTATATTTGCCTCTTTATTTATATTAAGACACTGAATTCTAAAATTACTAATTAAAAAAAAGTTTGCATATTTACTAACGTAGCTTTACTCTCCAGGCTTCTGCTGAAAAGTGGTCTTGTACAGCCAAGTTAGATCATCCAGTCAGGAAATGTACATAAGTAAATAATAGATAAATAGTATATCATCTGATGTGACTCATCAAATACTGCAGGATGAATGTACATAAGTAAAAAATAGATAAATACTGTATCATCTGATGTGAATCATCGAATAGTGCAGGGTGAATGTACATAACTAAATAATAGATAAATACTGTATCACCTGACATGAATCATCAAATAGTGCAGGGTGACTGTACAAAAGTAAATAAAAGATAAATACTGTATCATCTGACGTGAATCATCAAATAGTGCAGGGTGACTGTACATAAGTAAATAATAGATAAATACTGTATCATCTGACGAATCATCGAATAGTGCAGGGTGACTGCACATAAGTAAATAATAGATAAATAGGGTATATATTACATCAGCGAATGCTTAAACAAGCAAAATCTGATTGAACGACCTTATTTTAGCGAATGTTCAAAATATTGAAGTGACAGAAACCCGAATTTTTTCATAGGGAAAGAATTTGGTTGTCCGTTTCTGTTGCACTGGTATTTTCAGTGCTGTGATGGAAAGTTTCGGGTCGTATTCAGGTAAGTGTGCGATTGTGTGGATGTGAATGTTACGGTGGGTTAGGTGAGTTAGGGTTAGGGCTCAGGTTAGGTATGTGTGCGATTGTGTGGATGTGAGGGTTAGGGCAGGTTTAGGTGAGTTAGGGTTAGGGAGCAGGTCAGGTAAGTGTGCAATAGTGACTGACCTTAGGGTTAGGGTTTGGGTTAAGGTAAGTGGATAGTTAGTGGTGTGTGCATAGTTTAGTGTAGGGTTAGGTGTCAGATTTTAGGTGTATGTGTATGGATTTCTGTTTGTTTGGTGTGCTTGTGTTGTGTATATGTTTTGGATCGCTGATCAGACAGTTCTAGATTGTAAGCTTTCGCTTACATAAGGTCGATCAATCAGCGTTCGCTTTTTTAAGCATTCGCTGATCTAATATTGACCTGATAAATACTGTATCGTCAGAAGTAAATCATGGAATAGTGCAGGGCAAATGTAAATAAGTAAATGGTAGATAAATACTGTATCATCTGACGCGAATCATCGAGTAGTGCAGGGTGACTGTACATAAGTAAATAGATAAATACTGTATCATCTGACATGAATCATCGAATTGTGCAGGGTGACTGCACATACATAAATAGATAAATACTGTATCATCTGACATGAATCATCAAATAGTGCAGGGTGACTGCACATAAGAAAATAATAGATAAATACTGTAATATCTGACGTGAATCATCGAATAGTGCAGGGTGACTGTACATAAGTAAATAATAGGTAAATACTGTATCATCTGACGCGAATCATCGAACAGTGCAGGGTGAATGTACATAAGTAAATAATAGATAAATACTGTATCACCTGACATGAATCATCTAATAGTGCAGGGTGAATGTACATAAGTATATAATAGATAAATACTGTATCATCTGACGTGAATCATCGAGTATTGCAAGGTGAATTTACATAAGTAAATAATAGATAAATACTGTATCATTTGACATGAATCATCGAATAGTGCAGTGTGACTGTTAATAAGTAAATAATAGATAAATACTGTTTCATGTGACATGAATCATCGAATAGTGCAGGGTGACTGTATATAAGTAAATAATAGATAAATACTGTATCACCTGACATGAATCATCGAATAGTGCAGGGTGAATGTACATAAGTAAATAATAGATAAATACTGTATCATCTGACATGCATCATCGAATAGTGCAGGGTGAATGTACATAAATAAATAATAGATAAATACTGTATCATCTGATGTGAATCATCGAATAGTGCAGGGTGACTGTACATAAGTAAATTATAGATAAATACTGTATCACCTGACATGAATCATCGAATAGTGTAATGTGACTATAAATAAGTAAATAATAGATAAATACTGTTTCATGTGACATGAATCATCGAATAGTGCAGGGTGACTGTACATAAGTAAATAATAGATAAATACTGTATCACCTGACATGAATCATCGAATAGTGCAGGGTGAATGTACATAAGTAAATAATAGATAAATACTGTATCATCTGACGTGAATCATCGAATAGTGCAGGGTGACTGTAAATAAGTAAATAATAGATAAATACTGTATCACCTGACATGAATCATCGAATAGTGCAGGGTGACTGTACATAAGTAAATAATAGATAAATACTGTATCATCTGACACGAATCATCGAATAGTGCAGGGTGAATGTACATAAGTAAATAATAGATAAATACTGTATCACCTGACATGAATCATCGAATAGTGCAGGGTGACTGTACATAAGTAAATAATAGATAAATACTGTATCATCTGACGTGAATCATCGAATAGTGCAGGGTGACTATACATAAGTAAATAATAGATAAATACTGTATCACCTGATGTGAATCATCGAATAGTGCAGGGTGACTGTACATAAGTAAATAATAGATAAATACTGTATCATCTGACGTGAATCATCGAATAGTGCAGGGTGACTGTACATAAGTAAATAATAGATAAATACTGTATCATCTGATGTGAATCATCGAATAGTGCAGGGTGTCTGTAAATAAGTAAATAATAGATAAATACTGTAACATCTGACGTGAATCATCGAATAGTGCAGGGTGACTGTACATAAGTAAATAATAGATAAATACTGTATCATCTGATGTGAATCATCGAATAGTGCAGGGTGACTGTACATAAGTAAATAATAGATAAATACTGTATCATCTGACATGAATCATCGAATAGTGCAGGGTGACTGTACATAAGTAAATAATAGATAAATACTGTATCATCTGACATGAATCATCGAATAGTGCAGGGTGAATGTACATAAGTAAATAATAGATAAATACTGTATCATCTGATGTGAATCATCGAATAGTGCAGGGTGACTGTACATAAGTAAATAATAGATAAATACTGTATCATCTGACGTGAATCATCGAATAGTGCAGGGTGACTATACATAAGTAAATAATAGATAAATACTGTATCACCTGATGCGAATCATCGAATAGTGCAGGGTGAATGTACATAAGTAAATAATAGATAAATACTGTATCATCTGATGCGAATCATCGAATAGTGCAGGGTGACTGTACATAAGTAAATAATAGATAAATACTGTATCATCTGACGTGAATCATCGAATAGTGCAGGGTGACTGTACATAAGTAAATAATAGATAAATACTGTATCATCTGATGTGAATCATCGAATAGTGCAGGGTGACTGTACATAAGTAAATAATAGATAAATACTGTATCATCTGACGTGAATCATCGAATAGTGCAGGGTGACTGTACATAAGTAAATAATAGATAAATACTGTAACATCTGACGTGAATCATCGAATAGTGCAGGGTGACAGTACATAAGTAAATAATAGATAAATACTGTAACATCTGATGCGAATCATCGAATAGTGCAGGGTGAATGTACATAAGTAAATAATAGATAAATACTGTATCATCTGACGTGAATCATCGAATAGTGCAGGGTGACTATACATAAGTAAATAATAGATAAATACTGTATCATCTGACGTTAATCATCGAATACTGTAAGGTGACTGTATATAAGTAAATAATACATAAATACTGTATCATCTGACGTGAATCATCGAGTATTGCAGGGTGAATGTACATAAGTAAATAATAGATAAATACTTAAAATGAGTGAAAACTGCTGAGCAAAACAATGGTAGGTCAAAGCTCAGGATCCAGAAAATGCAGTTAATAAGAGCGATCAGTGTATCGACAATTATATTTAGTTATAAAGTGAGGTTAAGCGCTTTTACGGAGCTTCATCAGACCTAGTATACAGGTCTGATGAAGCTTCATAAGCGCTAACCTCACTTTTTATAAATAAATATATTTGTCGAGTACACTTGACTGCCTCATTAACTGCATTTTCTGGATCCTGGAGCTCTGGAACATTTTTCTACCCCACCATTGTTTTGCTCAGCAGTTTTCACTTATTTTATTTATTCCTGCTAGCTTTCTTGCTGAGCATTTACTTCACTGGTATACTTCGTTTTTACTAATAGATAAA
Organism: Protopterus annectens; assembly: GCF_019279795.1. Classification (NCBI taxonomy): domain Eukaryota; kingdom Metazoa; phylum Chordata; order Ceratodontiformes; family Protopteridae; genus Protopterus; species Protopterus annectens. The sequence goes on from NC_056747.1 coordinate 1,340,674,975, forward strand.
TACTGTATCATCTGATGCGAATCATCGAATAGTGCAGGGTGACTGTACATAAGTAAATAATAGATAAATACTGTATCATCTGACTTGAATCATTGAATAGTGCAGGGTGACTGTACATAAGTAAATAATAGATAAATACTGTATCATCTAACGTGAATCATCAAATAGTGCAGGGTGAATGTACATATGTAAATGATAGATAAATACTGTATCATCTCACATGAATCATTGAATAGTGCAGGGTGAATGTACATAAGTAAATAATAGATAAGTACTATATCATTTGACATGAATCATCGAATAGTGCAGGGTGACTGTACATAAAGAGACCAGATGGCTTAGTGGTTAAGGTCTTCGCCTCCAATGCACAAGGTACAAGGTTCGATCCTGACCTCCGACTAATGCCTGTTTGGAGTTTTCATGTTCTCTCTGTGTATCCATGGGGTTTCTCCCATGTCTGAAAAACATGCTAAGTGTTTCCATCTCAAACTCACCAATGAATGGAGCTGTGGGCAGCAGCACAGACTCTACATGGTGCCCAATGGGGGGAAGAGTTGTAAAAAGACCAACCGCTTTGGGCATCTATTGTGGTGCGCAATATCCTCAAGATAGGAGAACACGGATCACAAACTGCATGCCGTGGCAGGGCTAGCTACTCAATGGTGTAAAATATGGCTCTAGGTGATTCGGTCATGTTGACTGTCACCAAAAAATGGGCATGGGTAGTTACTGGTGATAAGAGGTTGAGGACCTGGCCTACTCTCTGACCCACGCCAGGGACCCATGCTAATGGTGGGAGGGGTATATGTGCCCCTATTGGCCAGTGTGTGCCCACCATAAAAAAAAGCCCAGCAGCCCTGGGTCAATAGGCTACTGGCTGGCCGGTGTCTAGTTGTCCAGCCTGGGTTACCTGGGATAGCTCTGTTGAGTGAAAGCTGGACATAAAACCAACCAACCTGCCAAACATGAACCGAGAATTGCTACGCTTAATGTAGGTTCACTGACAGGACACAGCTTAGAAGTGGATGACATGATGATACGGAGGAGGCTGGACATCCTATGTATCCAAGAGATGAGATGGAAGGGCAATGCAACAAAGCCACTTGGCTTGGGATCCAGACTCTACTACTCAGGTGGTGGACAGGCTAGAAATGGTGTAGGAATTGTGGTGAGACAGAGGCTTCAGAAGTCAGTGAGGGATATCATCAGAATTAATGACAGACTCATGGCAATCAGACTCCAGTGTAATGATAGGACAGTATTCATAATCTCAGCCTATGGCCCACAGCAGGGTTGTGATAGTGAGGAAAAGAGTGCATTCAGACAACAGTTGCAGGACCTACTAGATAAAGCAGGGCAACATGAATTGGTGTTGATAATGGGTGACTTAAATGCACATATCGGGACAGACAGAACAGGATATAATGACTGCCTGGGTCCACATGGGTGGAGCAATAGGAATAAAGAAGGAGAAGCCATTCTAGATGTTAAATGAAAAAAATACTGTAATAAAAAGATCAATACACAGGAGGTTCAGGTTCAGGTACTTTACTCGTGTACACCAGGAGGCAAAAACGTACAAGTGCAGAATTTTGTCTGAATAAAACAGGAAGTACACAATTTTTATAGTCTTTCTTGTTAGCCATTGCCTACCAGGCTGACGTGGTCAGTCACAAGTTATTTTACATCATTTAGCTTACAATATTCTATTCATTAGAGGTGCTGATACTAAATTTTGCTTAAAAAAGAATTTTGGTAAACAACGTGGCCTTGCTAGCCACCTGGTTAGTTATAATGTCCTTTTATGAAAGTTGCCACTCAAGGTTCTAAGCTAATTCAAGCACAATAGCAGATACAGTTCTCAATACATTTCTCTAACCAACACTTTGTTTCATGTATCACTTCTTCCTTGCAGCTGTGGTTTATCTAGAAACATGTACAAGGCCAATTGTTCAAGCAGGATAGAGCAGAAGATTCTCATTATTTTACACTTTTAATTTCCTGACCCAGCAGATAATCACTGGTGGAATGCATGAACATTAACTTTTGCTGTGCTAGCAGCTGCCGGGGTCAGAGGCCAACTTGCAGAAAGCACACTGCAGTTTCAAAGCTTCTTGCAGTTTCATATGAATTCATTTTTCTTATCATAATATTAATAGAATAAAAATGTATTAATCCCTTCTTTGCTAATAATAAGCACTAAACATATACATTAATACATATTTTCCTAACACTAGACTTCTGTCTGGCAAATGGCTTGATAGTAGCCAACACATGGTTCAGAAAGTGAGTCAATCACAAGATCACATACAAGAGCAGCCAACATGCAACTCAGGTAGAATTTCTCCTAGTAAGGAAAAGGCACTGGGGTAGAATCCATGATTGCAAAGTCATCCCCAGTGAAACAGTCAGTTCACAGCATAAACCAGTAGTTGCCACAGTCAGCTGCAAGCAGTGGTCAGAGAAGGCTCTAAGGTCAACAGAGACCAGGCTGAAGACCTGGAAGTTGACTGGAGAGAAAGAACAGCAGTTCAAGGAATTACTCAGGGCTCTAGCACCCCAAGAAGAGGAGGAAATAGGTGGAGTTGAAGAAGAGTGGCAGCGCCTAAAAACAGCATGTGTTAGGACTACAGAAAAGATATGTGGCTGAGCCAGGTATGGAAATAAGGTACATGAGGAAAGCTGGTGGTGGAATGCAGAAGTGCAGGAAGTAATCAAAAGAAAGAAGGAGTGCAGGAAGAAGTGGGAGATTGCAAAGACTGACCAAGCTAGGAAGGACTACTGGTTGGCTAACAAAGAAACTAAGAAAGAAGTTGCAATAGCAAAGAATAGGGTATCAGAGGCACTCTATCAGCTTCTGGAAAGTGACTCAGTAAGGGGCACAAAGAAACTATACCAGGTTGCAAGGTAAAGACAGAAAGATAAAGAAGATAGTCAGACACCCTTCATAAGGGATTCCAGCAACAACCTGCTTACCAGCCCACAGGACATCAAAGGCAGATGGAAGGAGTATTTCCAGCAGCTTCTGAATGAAGAAAACACCACAGAAGTGGTACTGCCCCAGAAATAGCCTACAATGAGAGTAGAAGAGGAGCCCAGCTTAGAAGAAGTAAGAGCAGCACTAAGGAAAATGAAGTCAGAGAAAGCAGCAGACTCAGATGAGGTCACAGCAGATATGATAAAGATGCTGGGTGAGCTAGGGGAGAAATGGCTCCTGAGGGTACTAATTGCAGTGTGGAGAGAAAGGTGTATCCCAGATGACTGGAGAATAAGCATACTCGTGCCAGTGTACAAGAACAAAGGGGACATCCACAACTGTGGACAGTACAGAGGCATCAAACTCCTACCTCATTGCATGAAAGTTCTGGAGAGGGAGATTGATAAATGGGTACACAGAGTAGTAGAATGTAAGATGGGAGATGAACAGTTCAGATTCAGATCAGGATGTACCACAATTGACCCGATGTTTGCATTGAGACAGATCCTTGAGAAGAAACTAGAGAAGAGGAGAGAGTCAAACTGGGCTTTCCTAGACTTGGAAAAATCATATGACAAGGTCCCAAGAAAGCTGATCTGGGCAGAGCTGCAGTGGTTTGAAGTCCCAGAAACATTGGTAGAATTAGTACAGGCTATGTACAAGGACCCAGTGACTCAAGTACGAACAGTGTTTGGCCTCACTGAGGGGTTCCCAGTGGGAGTGGGTGTACACCAGGGTTCAGCTCTGAGCCCACTGCTGTTCATACTGGTAATGGACTACATCAGCAAACAGGTTGGAGGGGTCAGAACAACAAAGCTGCTGTATGCAGATAATGTGGCAGTACACGCAAACTCTGAGCTAGAACTTCAGCAAAGGATAGGAGAATGGAATGCAAATCTGAAGGCACATGGAATGAAACTAAGCACAGATAAGATGGTGGTAATGGCAGTAAATTGGGGAAATCAGAAGAAGCTGAAAATAGAGATAGATGGGAAGATAGTGGAACAGGTAAACATCTTCAAGTATCTGGGAGGGGTGGTTTAGGAGAAGGGTAGTCTGAATGAAGAGGTCAAAGCTAGAATCAGAAGGGCTGCAGCCAACTAGCATGGAGTATCAGGTGTAGTATATGACAGAAGAATGCCAAAGAAGCTGAAAAGTAAGGTGTACAAGACAGTGGTGTGACCAGTACTACTGTACGGTACAGAAACCTGGGCAGTAAAGGCAGAGCAGGTGAAGAAGCTAGAGGTGATGGAAATGAAGTGCCTGAGAAAGGTTACAGGATGCACACTGTAAGACAGATGATGAAATGAGGACATAAGAGAAGAAGCCAAAGTAGCTCCAATTGCAGAAAAGATCAAAGAGAACAGATTACGATGGTATGGGCACATGTGTAGAAAAGCAGAAGACAATCTGGTGAGGGAGATTTGGGACAGACAGGAAGAACGTAAGAGGAAGTGAGGGTGTCCGGCAAAGAGGTGGATGGATTGTGTGAAAGAAGATCTGCGACAGTCAGGCATGAATGTTGAAGAAGGCAGGAGTGTGGCACTGAATCGAGGGAGTTGGCGACCGTTAATACGATACCCTGACCCCATGTAGATAAATGGGAAAAAGGGGGCTGATGATGATGATGATGATGATGATGATGACTGTACATAAGTAAATTTATTATTTTGTTTTACATTTTTTGACCGGGCTAGTCTAACTGGATACATGTCCATTTTTAGTAGAGGCCCAGGGAGATAAGCTTCTTGCAGAAAAATAACAAAAACATTTTTACTTACAATTATGTTATAGGATAATACAGAAATTATCATAGAAGTCTAAATACCTCCCATTTCAAAATGCAGGTACAATGCAAATATGCAGGTATAATATATACTGTAGTCTGTGGAGATAAGGTCTGGGATAAGAATAAATAAATACATTTATATTTACAAAGAACATTTGAAGTTTGAAGTTAACACAGAAATTATCAAAGAGGACAGGAATACTTCACAGTGCCAAATCCAGGTAGAATGCAAAATACAGAGAGGGCAGAATACTTTGCAGTGCAATAGACAGGCACAGTTCAAATTACAGGTAGAATACAGAAAGTAAAAATAAAAGAGGCATATTGTGTAATTATATTAATAAAGAGTTGTCGCACTATGAGTAAGCTCAGGGGATTAAAAGAAGAGTAAGGAAAAAGGGAATGTGAAAGTAAGGAAAGTAGAACTAGTTATAGGGAAGTCATGGGTAGGCAGTGCCTGCAATGAGTAGAAAAATGATTAGTCAGGTTTAGTGCAGGGGCGTAGCCAGTGTGTTCTCAGGAAAAGTTTCAGCCTGTTTTTGAAAAGAGACGTAGTGAAAACTGAGGAAAGTTCACCGGGGAGAAGGTTCCAGGATTTTCCAACAGAATTAGTGAAAAGAGAATCCCCAGCCCTGTTATTAGATTTACAGGTGTTTCCAAGAAGTTTGTGTGATGATCGCAAGGATTTCAGATTATTATAGGGAATGATGTGTGCATATAGTATAGGAGTACTGGAAGGTTGGTAAAGAGTCTTATGGGCAATGGTTAGTTGGTGGAGTTTAAGCAGATTCTGAATTTCTAGCCATCCTAGCTGCTTAAGATTATAGCAGTGGTGGGTTCTGAATGGGTTGCCAGTAGCAAACCTGGCAATGTTATTGTAGGAAATTTCCAGTTTGGCGAGGTTATTTTTAGATAAATTAGTAAATATGGGTGAGGCATAGAGGAGTGTAGAGATTAGATGGGTATAAGCAATACTTATTCTGACTGTTGGTGAAGGGAAGGATTTGACTCTGTAGAGAGAGCCTAGTTTTTTGTTAACGGTTTTTATAATATTGTTGATATGGGTGTCAAAGTTAAGATTGTTGTCTATGGTGATACCAAGTAGTTTGGTAGTTGGGTCAGGTGATATGGGAGTACCATTAGTGGATGTAACTGAGAAATCTGTTCGGGTGGACTTACAAGTAGGACTGAAAAGGAGGAGCTTAGTTTTTTGGGATTCAAGAGAAGGCAATATTGTGTAAATCATTGTTCTACTGCATTAAATACCTTTTGGGTAAGGGAGTGAAGTTTGGAAGTGGATGTGGTTGTGCATATAAGTGTAGAATCATCAGCGTACTGAACACATGTCGCTTGGGGGATTGCTAGATGAAGGTCATTGATAAATATGGAGAAAAGAAGAGGACCTAATATGGACCCTTGAGGGACACCAATGTTAATGGGCAGGTGGGTAGATAGAATGTTGTGCCAAAGTACTGCCTGTTGTCTGTTATCTAAATAGGATTGGAACCATTTAATAGTGAGTGTATCCAGTGACAGGGATTTGAGGATATTAATAAGTATTTGGTGATTAACCATATCAAATGCCTTGGACAGATCAATAAATAGTGCAGAGGAAAGCATATTGAAGTTTTGGCATTTGTTAACTCAGTCAGTAAAGGAAAGGAGGGCAGTGGTAGTACTGTGGGAAGGTCTGAAACCATGTTGACAACTGGAAAGTAAGTTATTTTGGATTAGGTGTCTAGTAGTTGCTTATGGATGCATTTTTCCATTAGTTTTGCCAAAGGTGAAAGTAGGGCTATGGGACAGTAGTTGGAGAATTCAGTAGAGTTTCCACCTTTATAAAAGGGGGATAATATTGGGAGACTTGCCAGATGCTAGGGAAGTGTCCTTCACTGATGGTTCTATTAATCAGGATGGAAATGGGAGAGGCGATGGATTTGGCTGATTTCTGTAGATATTCAGCAGATAGTGGGTCTGCTGAAGGAGAGCCTGGCTTCAGTTTTTGGATAAGGGTAAGAATATATGTTGTTGGGACTGGTTGGAAGAGAAATGGAGGGGGTGGGGTTGTGTTAGAGGTAGGGAAAGTGAAGTTATTACGTGACAGGTGACTGGCAAGTGTTTGAATGGCCTCAGTGAAAAAGGTATTGAAGGCATTGGCAGTATGCTTGGGATTCTCCTGGTCTGTGCCTTGTGGGTTAGGTGTAATGGATTGACCTGGGTGTAGTAGTTGGTTAATACTTGCCCAGAATTTTAGTGGGTTATTATGTTTAGTTTGCTGGAACTGTAAGTAGTAGTTTCTTTTATCAGACAGTATAGCTTTTTTAGTGTCATACCTCAGTTGTCTCAAGTTTTGATGATCTGCAGAGTTTTTTGTCATTCGCCATTTGGCCCAGTATTTATTTCTGAAGTGGATTTTTTGTTTGGTCTCTTCTGAAAGCCATGGGGTGGATTTAGTTCTAATTCTAATAGAGTGGTTTGGTCATGGTTATCTAGAATGGCTAGGAATTTGTAATTAAAGTATTTAACAGCTTCCTCCAATGGGAAGTGCTTTAAGGGAGACCAGTTGCATGATCTTAGTTCACTTTGAAAGAGATCAGGGTAAATAATAAATAAGTATATAATTGATAAATACTGTATCATCTGACTCAAATTATCGAATAGTGCAGGGTGACTGCAAATAACTAAATAATAGATAAATACTGTATCATCTGACACAAATCATCGAATAGTACAGGGTGACTGTACATAAGTAAATAATAGATAAATACTGTATGACCTGACTTGAATCATTGAATAGTGCAGGGTGAATGTACATAAGTAAATAATAGATAAATAATGTATCATCTGACACAAATCATCGAATAATGCAGGGTGACTGTACATAAGTAAATAATAGATAAATACTGTATCACCTGACGTGAATCATTGAATAGTGCAGGGTGACTGTACATAAGTAAATAATAGATAAATACTGTATCATCTGACGTGAATCATCGAATAGTGCAGGGTGAATGTACAAAAGTAAATAATAGATAAATACTGTATCACCTGACATGAATCATCGACTAGTGCAGAGTGAATGTACATAAGTAAATAATAAATACTGTAACATCTGACACGAATCATCGAATAGTGCAGGGTGACTGTAAATAAGTAAATAATAGATAAATGCTGTATCACCTGACATGAATCATCAAATAGTGCAGGATGAAGGTAAATAAGTAAATAATAAATAAATACTGTATCATCTGACATGAATCATCGAATAGTGCAGGGTAACTGTACATAAGTAAATAATACATAAATACTGTATCATCTGACGCGAATCATCGAATAGTGCAGGGTGAATGTACATAAGTAAATAATAGATAAATACTGTATCACCTGACATGAATCATCGAATAGTGCAGGGTGACTGTACATAAGTAAATAATAGATAAATACTGTATCATCTGACATGAATCATCGAATAGTGCAGGGTGACTGTACATAAGTAAATAATAGATAAATACTGTATCATCTGACATGAATCATCGAATAGTGCAGGGTGACTGTACATAAGTAAATAATAGATAAATACTGCATCATTTGACGTAAATCATCGAATAGTGCAGGGTGAATGTACATATGTAAATAATAGATAAATACTGTATCATCTGACATGAATCATCGAATAGTGCAGGGTGACTATACATAAGTAAATAATAGATAAATACTGTATCATCTTATGCGAATCATCGAATAGTGCAGGGTGACTGTAAATAAGTAAATAATAGATAAATACTGTAACATCTGATGTGAATCATCGAATCGTGCAGTGTGACTATACATAAGTAAATAATAGATAAATACTGTATCATCTTATGCGAATCATCGAATAGTGCAGGGTGAATGTACATAAGTAAATAATAGATAAATACTGTAACATCTGATGCGAGTCATTGAATAGTGCAGGGTGACTGTACATAAGTAAATAATAGATAAATACTGTATCATCTGACATGAATCATCGAATAGTGCAGGGTGACTGTACATAAGTAAATAATAGATAAATACTGTATCATCTGACGTGAATCATCGAATAGTGCAGGGTGACTGTACATAAGTAAATAATAAATAAATACTGTAACATCTGATGTGAATCATCGAATAGTGCAGGGTGACTGTACATAAATAAATAATAGATAAATACTGTATCATCTGATGCGAATCATCGAATAGTGCAGGGTGAATGTACATAAGTAAATAATAGATAAATACTGTAACATCTGACATGAATCATCGAATAGTGCAGGGTGACTGTACATAAGTAAATAATAGATAAATACTGTATCATCTGACATGAATCATCGAATAGTGCAGGGTGACTGTACATAAGTAAATAATAGATAAATACTGTATCATCTGACGTGAATCATCGAATAGTGCAGGGTGACTGTACATAAGTAAATAATAAATAAATACGGTATCATCTGTTGCGAATCATCGAATAGTGCAGGGTGAATGTATATAATAGATAAATACTGTAACATCTGACATGAATCATCGAATAGTGCAGGGTGACAGTACATAATAGATAAATACTGTAACATCTGATGTGAATCATTGAATAGTGCAGGGTGACTGTACATACGTAAATAATAGATAAATACTGTATCATCTGACATGAATCATCGAATAGTGCAGGGTAACTGTACATAAGTAAATAATACATAAATACTGTAACATCTGACGTGAATCATCGAATAGTGCAGGGTAACTGTACATAAGTAAATAATAAATAAATACTGTAACATCTGATGTGAATCATCGAATAGTGCAGGGTGACTGTACATAAATAAATAATAGATAAATACTGTATCATCTGATGCAAATCATCGAATAGTGCAGGGTGAATGTACATACGTAAATAATAGATAAATACAGTAACATCTGACATGAATCATCGAATAGTGCAGGGTAACTGTACATAAGTAAATAATACATAAATACTGTAACATCTGATGCGAATCATCGAATAGTGCAGGGTGAATGTACATAAGTAAATAATAGATAAATACTGTATCATCTGACGTGAATCATCGAATAGTGCAGGGTGAATGTACATAAGTAAATAATAGATAAATACTGTATGACCTGATTTGAATCATTGAATAGTGCAGGGTGACTGTACATACGTAAAGAATAGATAAATACTGTATCACCTGATGTGAATCATCGAATAGTGCAGGGTGAATGTACATAAGTAAATAATAGATAAATACTGCATCATCTGACGTGAATCATCGAATAGTGCAGGGTGACTGTACATACGTAAAGAATAGATAAATACTGTATCACCTGATGTGAATCATCGACTAGTGCAGGGTGACTGTACATAAATAAATAATAGATAAATACTGTATCATCTGACGCGAATCATCGAACAGTGCAGGGTGACTGTACATAAGTAAATAATACATAAATACTGTATCATCTGACGCGAATCATCGAACAGTGCAGGGTGAATGTACATAAGTAAATAATAGATAAATACTGTATCATCTGATGTGAATCATCGAATAGTGCAGGGTGACTGTACATAAGTAAATAATAGATAAATACTGTATCACCTGATGTGAATCATCGAATAGTGCAGGGTGAATGTACATATGTAAATAATAGATAAATACTGTATCATCTGACGCGAATCATCGAATAGTGCAGTATGACTGTAAATAAGTAAATAATACATAAATACTGTATCACCTGACATGAATCATCGAATAGTGCAGGGTGACTGTACATAAGTAAATAATAGATAAATACTGTATCATCTGACGTGAATCATCGAATAGTGCAGGGTGACTGTACATAAGTAAATAATAGATAAATACTGTATCATCTGACATGAATCATCGAATAGTGCAGGGTGAATGTACATAAGTAAATAATAGATAAATACTGTATCATCTGACATGAATCATCGAATAGTGCAGGGTGACTGTACATAAGTAAATAATAGATAAATACTGTATCATCTGACGTGAATCATCGAATAGTGCAGGGTGAATGTACATAAGTAAATAATAGATAAATACTGTATCATCTGACATGAATCATCGAATAGTGCAGGGTGAATGTACATAAGTAAATAATAGATAAATACTGTATCATCTGACATGAATCATCGAATAGTGCAGGGTGACTGTACATAAGTAAATAATAGATAAATACTGTATCATCTGATGTGAATCATCGAATAGTGCAGGGTGACTGTACATAAGTAAATAATAGATAAATACTGTATCACCTGACATGAATCATCGAATAGTGCAGGGTGACTGTACATAAGTAAATAATAGATAAATACTGTAACATCTGACATGAATCATCGAATAGTGCAGGGTGAATGTAAATAAGTAAATAATAAATAAATACTGTATCATCTGACGTGAATCATCGAATAGTGCAGGGTGACTATACATAAGTAAATAATGGATAAATACTGTATCACCTGACACGAATCATCGAATAGTGCAGGGTGAATGTAAATAAGTAAATAATAGATAAATACTGTATCATCTGACGCGAATCATCGAACAGTGCAGGGTGACTGCACATAAGTAAATAATAGAAAAATACTGTATCACCTGACATGAATCATCGAATAGTGCAGAGTGAATGTACATAAGTTAATGATAGATAAATACTGTATCATCTGACATGAATCATCGAATAGTGCAGGGTAACTGTAAATGATAGATAAATACTGTATCATCTGATGTGAATCATTGAATAGTGCAGGGTGACTGTACATAAGTAAATAATAGATAAATACTGTATCATCTGACATGAATCATCGAATAGTGCAGGGTAACTGTAAATGATAGATAAATACTGTATCATCTGATGTGAGTCATTGAATAGTGCAGGGTGACTGTACATAAGTAAATAATAGATAAATACTGTAACATCTGACGTGATTCATCGAATACTGTAGGATGACTGTACATATGTAAATAATAGATAAATACTGTATCACCTGACATGAATCATCGAATAGTGCAGGGTGACTGTACATAAGTAAATAATAGATAAATACTGTATCACCTGACATGAATCATCGAATAGTGCAGGGTGACTGAACATAAGTAAATAATAGATAAATACTGTATCATCTGATGTGAGTCATTGAATAGTGCAGGGTGACTGTACATAAGTAAATAATAGATAAATACTGTATCACCTGACATGAATCATCGAATAGTGCAGGGTGAATGTACATAAGTAAATAATAGATAAATACTGTATCACCTGACATGAATCATCAAATAGTGCAGGGTGACTGTACATAAGTAAATAATAGATAAATACTGTATCATCTGATGTGAATCATCGAATAGTGCAGGGTGAATGTACATAAGTAAATAATAGATAAATACTGTATCATCTGATGCAAATCATCGAATAGTGCAGGGTGACTGTACATAAGTAAATAATAGATAAATACTGTATCATCTGATGTGAATCATCGAATAGTGCAGGGTGACTGTACATAAGTAAATAATAGATAAATACTGTATCATCTGACGTGAATCATCGAATAGTGCAGGGTGAATATACAAAAGTAAATAATAGATAAATACTGTATCATCTGACGTGAATCATCGAATAGTGCAGGGTGACTATACATAAGTAAATAATAGATAAATACTGTATCACCTGATGCGAATCATCGAATAGTGCAGGGTGACTGTACATAAGTAAATAATAGATAAATACTGTATCACCTGACATGAATCATCGAATAGTGCAGGGTGAATGTACATAAGTAAATAATAGATAAATACTGTAACATCTGACGTGAATCATCGAATAGTGCAGGGTGACTGTACAGAAGGAAATAATAGATAAATACTGTAACATCTGACGTGAATCATCGAATAGTGCAGGGTGACTGTACAGAAGGAAATAATAGATAAATACTGTAACATCTGACGTGAATCATCGAATAGTGCAGGGTGACTGTACATAAGTATATAATAGATAAATACAGTAACATCTGACATGAATCATCGAATAATGCAGGGTGACTGTAAATAAGTAAATAATAGATAAATACTGTATTGTCTGATGTGAATCATTCTGGCTCAACCTCAGCAGTGGTCTGTACATTCTGAGCATCGAATGTAGGGGAATGTATACAGCAACAGATATTTATAGGTACTAGTAGTGGGGGGATGCTGTCTCTGGCTCAGCAGCACTGTGTACATACCTAGCATACAAATTAAGGAAATGGATACAGTATCAGATATTTATAGGTACTATTAATGGGGGATGCTGGCTCTGCTTCAGCAGTAGTGTGTACATACTGAGTGTACAATGTAAGGGTTTGGATATAGTACAGATATTTATAGGTACTGGTAGTGGGGGGATGCTGGCTCTGTCTCAGCAGCAGTGTGTAATACTGATCCTAAAATGTAAGGGAATGGATACAGTAACAGATATTTATAGGTACTAGTAGTCATAGCCTAACACTATCTAAAACCACATGGTAGCACTATTTAATACCACATCCTAGCACTAATACCACATGCTAGCACTATCTATCACAACATTCTGTCACGTTCTAATACCACATCCTAGCACTATCTGATATCACATCCTAGCAGTATCTAATACCACATCCTAACACTATCTATTACCACATCCTAACAATATCTAATACCACATTCTAGCACTATCTATTACCACATCCTAACACTATCTAATACCACATTCTAGCACTATCTAATACCACATCCTAATACAATCTAATGCCACAGCCTAACACTATCTAATACCATATCCTAGCACTATTTAATACCACATCATATAATTATCTAATACCACATCCTAGAACTATCTAATAACACATCCTAACGCTATCTACTAGCACATCCTAGCACTAACACCACACCCTAGCCCTATCAAATACCACATCCTAGCACTAATTCCACATCCCAGCACTATCTAATATAATATCCCAACATTATCTAATACCACATCCTTGCACTATCTAATTCAATATCCTAGCACTGTCTTATAGCACATCCTACTGCTATCTAATACCACATCCTAGCCTGAATACCACATCCTAGCACTATCTAATACCACATCCTTGAACTATCTAATACCAAATCATAGCACTATCTAATACCACATCTTAGCATTATCTAATACCATATCCTAGCACTATGTAGTGCCATATCCTAGCGCTATGTACTACCACATCCTAGCACTAATACCACACCCTAGCACTATCTAATACCACATCCTAACACAATCTAATGCAATATCCTAGCACTATCTAAAACCACATCCTAGCGCTATCTACTACCACATCCTAGCTCTAATACCACACCCTAGCACTACCTAATACCATATCCTAGCACTATCTAATACCACATCCTAGCACTAGCTAATGCCACATCCTAAGACTATCTAATACCACATGCTAGCACTATCTAATACCACATCCTATCACTATCTAATACCACACCCTAACGCTATCTAATAGCACATGCTAGCATTACCTAACACCATATCCTAGCAGTATCTAATACCGCATCCATGCACTTTCTAATACTACATCCTAGCAGTATCTAATACAACATCCTAACACTATCTAACACCACATCCTAGCACTTCCTAACACCATATCCTAGCCCTAACACCACATCATAGCAGTATTTAATACCACACCCTACCACTATCTAATACCACATCCTAGCACTAATTCCACATCCCAGCACTATCTAATATAATATCCCAGCATTATCTAATACCACATCCTTGAACTATCTAATACCATATACTAGCACTATCTAATGTCATATTCTAGCTCTATCTAATACCACATCCTAACACTATCTATTACCATGTCCTTGCAATATCTAGTGCTATATCCTAACACTATCTAATGCCACACCCTAGCACTATCTAATGCCACACCCTAGCACTATCTAATATCATGGCCTAGCACTATCTAATACCATATTCTAACACTATCTAATACCACATCCTAGCACTATCTAAGATAATATCCTAGTACTATCAAAAAACAGATCCTAGCACTGTTTAATACCACATCCTAACACTATCTAATACATCATCCTAACACTATCTAATACCACATCCTAACACTATCTAATACCATATCCTAATACTATCTAAAACCATATCCTTGCACTAATACCCCATCCCATCACTATTAAATAACACTTCCTCACAATCCAAGACCATATCCTAGCACTCTCTAAACCCACATCATAGCACTATATAATACCACATCCTAGCACTATCTAACAACACCTATTTTCCATAATACCCTTATCTAACTATCTAATACATCCTGGCACTGATTGATATACATCCCTCTATCTAAAAATCCTAACACTATCTAATACCATACCCTTGCACTACCTAATAATACATCCTAGTACTATCTAATACCACATCCAATCACTTTCAAATACCACAAGCTAGCATTATCTAATACAACATCCTAACACTATCTAATACCATATCCTGCGCTTCTAACACCATATCCTAGCCCTAACACCACATCATAGCAGTATTTAATACCACATCCTAGCGCTATCTAATTTCACATCCTAACAGTATCTAATACCACATGCTAGCACTATCTAACACCACATCCTAGCACTATTACCACATCCTAGCACTAATACCCCATCCCATCACTATTAAATAACACTTCCTAATACTATCTAAAACCATATCCTTGCACTACCTAATACCACATCCTAGCACTATCTAATACCACATCCGATCACTATCAAATACCACACCCTAGCACTATCTAATACAACATCCTAACACTATCTAATACCATATCCTAACACTAGCGCTATCTAATACCATATCCTAGCACTTTCTAAAACCAAATCCTAGCACAATCTAATACCATATAATAACACTATCTAATACCACATGCTAGAACTATCTAATACCACATCTTAGCACTATCTAATATCACATGCTAGCACTATCTAATTCAACATTGTATCACATTTTAATACCACTTCCTAGCAATATCTAATATCACATCCTAGCACTATCAAATACCAAATCCTAGCACCTTCTAACACCACATCCCTGCTTCCTAAACCAAATCTAGCACTAATACCATATCAGTGTCTAATACCACATCCTAGCACACTATCTAATACATTGTAGCACATTTTAATACCACCTTCTAATGCTAAATCCTAGCACTAATACCAAATAGCTATCTAATACCACATCCTATCGGTGCACTAATACCACACCTAGCACTATCAATACAACATCCTGCTTACTAATACCACAACACTATCTAATATATCTAGCACTAATACCAAGCCTAGCATATTAGCATAAGCTATCTAATACCACATCCTAGCACTAATACCACACCCTAGCACTATCCAATACAATATCCTAGCACTATCTAATATCCGATCTAGGCACTAATACCACATATTAGCACTATCTAATACCACATCCTATCACTTTCTAAAACCAAAACCTAGCACTAAAACCATATCCTGGCACTATCTACTACCACATCCTAGCACTAATACCACACCCTAGCACTATCTAATACCATATCCTAGAACTATCTTATACCACATGCTATCACTATCTAATACCACATCCTAATGCTATCTAATAGCACATGCTAGTGGTACCTAACACCACATCCTAGCAGTATTTAATACAACATGCTAGCACTTTCAAATTCCACATCCTAGCACTATTTAATACCACATCCTAGCACAATCTAATACCACATCCTAGCACTATCCAATACAACATCCTAACACTATCTAATACCACCTCCTAGCACTATCTAATACCATATCCTAACACTGTCTAAGACCACATCCTAGCATTATCGAATACCACATCCTAGTGCTATCTAACACCACATCCTAGCATTAATACAACACCCTAGCACTATCTAATACCATATCCTAACACTATCTAATACCACATACTAAAATTATCTAATACCATATCCTAGCACTATCTAGCACCATATCCTACCACTGTCTAATACCATATCCTATCAATAATATCACATCCTAGTGCTATCTACTGTCACATCCTTGCACTAATATCACAACCTAGCAATACCTAATACCATATCCTAGCAATATCTAATACTATGTCCTAGTACTATCTAAAACCATAGCCTAACATTAACAAATACCACATCTTAGCACTATCTAATACAAAATCCTAGCATTATCTAATACCATATCCTAAAACTATCTAATACCACATCCTAACACTATCTCCTACCACATCCTAGCACTTATACCACACCTGAGTACTTTCTAATGCCATATCCTACCTGTATTTAATACAACATCCTAGCAATATCTAATACCACTTCCGAGCACTATTTAATACACCATCCCAACACTATATAATAGCACATCCTAGCACTATTTAATAACACATCCTAGCACAATATAACACCATATCCTATCACTATCTAATACCACATCCTAGCACTATCTAACACCTAATCCTACAACAACTTAACACCACATCCATGCAGTATCTAATACCACATCCTAGCAATAATTCCACAACCTAGAGCTATCTAAAACGACAATCTAGGACTATCTATTTTATTTATTTATTTATTTATTTTATTTTACATTTGTTGACCGGGCTAGTCCAGCTGGATTAATGTCATTTTCGGTGGGCCGGGAGAAAACTCCTCAGTTTGGATACAATGTTGAATACATGAGACATAGTACAAGGATATTGAGTTATACAAGGGAAAATGAACTTACAAATGTTCTAGAATTTAATTAATACAGAAATCCTAGTAAGAACAATATAATGGGTATGAGATCATCAAATTTTTTTTTTTTTTTTTTTTTTTTTTTTTTTTTTTTGGGATATGTAATATTTACAATAAATAAGCGATTAATGTATCAGTTGCAGAAGAGTTAACATCCAAGTGGTTAAGAAAAGTTTATGATAGAGTTAAGGATGCCAACAATTAGTCTGGGTTGGTGTTACAAGAGCAAAGCCAGAATTTGTTAAGATGTATTAAAAGGATTGTTTTAAAGAGTGGAAGAGTATGTAAAGAAGGACAGATCCAGATGGAAGATTATTCCATACTTTACCTACTGAGTTAGAAAAAGGCAGTTGCCTGCAGAGTTGAAAGTCTTGGTAATATTAACAAGTAATTTGTCAGAGGAGCGTGGTTGTTTCAAGGTTGATATAGAGAGTCAAGAGTTTGGAAAAGAGCTGGTGTTTTTAGAAGGTTGGTATAGAATTTTGTGGTGAGCAGTAGGAGTTGTTGAAAAATAAGTTTATTAAGGGAATTCCAGCCAGTGTAGTTGTTGTAGGTTTTAGACAGTGGTGAGTTCTAATTGTGATGTGGTGGCAAAGCGAGGAGCAATATTGTGGTAAGATGTGAGTGAGTTTTCTTAAGGTTGCTTTTAGATAGATTGTAGTGTAAATAGGAGATGCATACAAGAAGGGTAGAAATAAGATGTGTGTTTGGGCTAGGGTTATCTTAGTTTCAGGTGAGGAAGGACTTTATTCTGTATAGGGATCAATCTTTTTGTTAAGGGCTTTTGTGTGTTGTTGATGTGACAATCAAAGTTAAGATAATTATCAATAGTGACACCTAGAAGTTTAGTTGAGGAGTCAGGAGAAATAATGGTGTTATCAGTTGCAGTAATACAGAAGTTTAACAAAGTCGATTCTGGTAGGTAAGGAAAGTAGTAATTTAGTTTTTGGGGTTAAGGAGTAGACAGCGATTGGAGAACCACTGCTCCCTGAGAAGGCTGATTGAGTTTGAGACTGGAGTTCTGTTTGAGAAGAAGCAGTGCAAATTATAGTGGAATCATCTGCATATTGTATGCAGGTAGTGATAGGAATAGATGATTGAAAGGTCATTAATAAAGATGGAAAATAAGAGTGGGCCTAGAATAGACCCTTGTGGAACTCCTAATGAGATAGGGAGAGCAGAGGCACTTTCCAGAGTACGGCTTGCTGACGATTGTCAAGATAGGAAGAAAACCAGGTGAGGAAAGAGGGCTCCAGGGAAATAGATTTTTAGTGTGTGTAGAAAGAGTGTACATGATTTACCATATCAAAAGGCTTTTTGATAGGTCTATGAAAGAGAAGATGTAAGATTATTATTACGGTTTTAGGTTTATTGTGTTGGTGAAGGAAAGAAGAGCTGTGTGGTAGTACTGTGGGCAGTCTGAAACCATGTTGAGTGTCTGCTAGAAGGCTATTATTGAGAGGTGGTTGGTAGTTGTTTATGTATGCATTTTTCCATGATTTTAGCTAAAGAAGAGGGGATAGAAGTGCTATGGGGCGATAGTTGGAGAGGTCGTAAGATTTGCCTCCCTTTATGGAGGGAATGATGTGATACTTTCCAGATTGCTGGGACATTGCCACTTTCTTTTATTGATCTGTTTATTAGGATGGAGACAGAATTAACAATGGCTTGCTTTTGCTAGTTGTAGGAATTCAGCAGGAAGTTTATATTTGGGAAGGGGTGGGTGGGTTTAAGATTTTTGGATAAGAGATTGTATATAGGAAGTAGATACAGAGTTGTAGTTGAAGGGAGGAATGGTATTTATTAAGGTATTGGGAGGTAGTTGAAGTATCAGGAGATAGTTGGTTGGCTCAATTTGTATAGGTGGTGAAAATTAAAAGTTATTGGCTGTTAGTGTGGGATTATCAGGGTCAGAATCCTGAGGGTTGGGTGTAATAATTTGCCCAGGGGTCATCAGACTGTTGATGCTGGACCAGAATTTTTTGGGTTCATTTTTGGTAGTTTTTTGAAGTTGAAAGTAATAATTCTTTTTGTCTGTAAGAATAGCTTTCTTTGTATTGTTTTCTAAGCTCTCTAAACTTTTGGTGGTCTATTTGACTTTTGGTGGAGCGCCATTTATGCCAAGATTTATTTCTGAGGGTGATTTTATGCTTAGTATTTGTGGTTAGCCAGGGAGCAGTTTTAGTTTTAGTTCTAATGGTTCGACTTGGGGCATGTTGATTAAAATTGCTAAGAATGTTGAGTTGAAATGTTCCACTGCTTTGTTGAGTGGGAGGTGTTTTAGTGGGGCCCCAATGACATTGGGAAAGTTCAACCTATGAAAACTGATCAGGGTTAAAATGTTTCTTTGAATGAAGAGTTCTAAAAAGGTTGTGGAGTAAGGTTAAGTTGGTTTTACTTCCTAATTATATAGGTTAGTGAGTGGTCACTAAGGTCATCAGGAAGAATACCTGTTTGTGGTAGGTTTGCAGGGGTATTAGTGAGGATCCAGTCTAAGGTAAGAAGCTTTATTGTTTATTTTATTGGTTTCTAGTGGGAGTATTGATAAGTTGTTTTGAAGCCAAAGAGGTTGATATGTGAGGTAGGATAAGCATTGTTACAGGAATGCCAATCTATAGTAAAGTCACAGGACTAGTGATGTTTCTTGTGGAAGTTCAATAGAAAGTTGGTGGAAATATATTTTCAAAGGAGTATTGATGTTATTTCCAGGGGAGATATACACAGATGATGTTAATGGCTTTATTGGTATTAATTTGTATTTTAAGAGCTAATTACTTCCATGAAGTTATTTTGAGTAAGAGTTAGGTCTAGGAATCAGTTTAAGTTTTGCTTTATGCAGGATGGCTACACCGCCTCCTTTCCTAGTAGATGCAGTCAAGCCTAATAATGCTATAACCAGGTGGGGGTAATTTCGATGTCTTTAATTGAGGGTTTTAACCTTAAGTTTCTGATAGGCATAAAATATCAAATTTTTCAGTTTCAAGAAGGGCATGGAGTTGAGTAATTTTGTTACAGATACTACATTACATTAAGATGGGCAATAGACAGAGAGTTTGAAGTTTAGAGTAAGAGAGGGATGAGTTGAGTTTGGTTTGTTCTATGATGGTTGCTTAGTATGATGTGGACCAGGATTGAGGTGAATATCACCATCTTGTAGTAAGTGGAGAAAGTAGGATATATCTTAAGGTATAAGATTATAGTAGATATCATCTGTTTTGGTATAGAGTTTTCTGAATTTGCAGTGTACTAATCTGTGATATTTGGCTAGAAGGTAGATGGACTGAGAGGGTGAATGGAAATAGGATGAGAAGATGAAGATGTTGTCAATGTGGAGTACCTTTAGAGGAGCAGTGGTGTAGAGAGTTTGTGGTATTAGAGTATGAAGTTATGATGTAGGAAGTTACAAGAGATATTAATAGTAAAAAGGATGAGTAGTCTTAGTGAAGTAGGTATAGTTAGTGTGGGCATAGTGATATCAAAGTAGTTATGCAGATAAGAGAGATGAAGTAAAGTAAAAAGAG
The DNA here is from genome assembly GCF_019279795.1 of Protopterus annectens. NCBI lineage: Eukaryota > Metazoa > Chordata > Ceratodontiformes > Protopteridae > Protopterus > Protopterus annectens. The sequence continues at coordinate 1,340,696,109 of NC_056747.1, forward strand.
AGAAATAAAAGTTAAAAGAGGGTGGGGAAGGGAGGTAGGGATATAATGTGGTATAAAGTGAAGGTGTTTGAGAGAGGGAGGTGGGTAATAATGAGAAGAAGAGGTGTAGTGAATTGAGAGAGTTATGTAGTGATTTGATTGGATAGGAGGTTTTAAAGGGGTGTGTCCTTGTACAGATAAAGGTAGGACCCCTACAGGGGTGGAGTAAGTGGGGGTAGGGAGGGCGGAGTGAGCCCACTTGAGAGGCAGCAGTGGCGAGGGAAGAAAGAAAGGTCAGGAGAAAAACAATCAGTGAAGTGCTCAGAGAAAAGAAGGTAAGTAAAGGCAAGGGAAGTAAATGTATTTGGTGTGTCAAGGTAGGAGCAAGTAGAAGTTAGAAATGTTAGAGCAAGTGGGTGAGAAAAGTGGAACAGAAAGGGGGTGACAGAAGGTAAGATAGAGAGGTAGGGAGGTTTCAGAGGAAAAACCCTAAGTAGGGAACCACCTTATGACCACAGAGGGGATATGTCAATACTTGCTGCTTACAAGGCTTATGGTTTTAAAGCAAGACAGAAGTAGCAGGGATATTAATGGCAAATATGTGATCCAGTTGTTTAAAATTGTTGCTGACTTGGGGTTTTT
>NC_056747.1:1340697229-1340754729 GCF_019279795.1 Protopterus annectens
TTCTACTATTGATGTAGATAGTATTGGTGTTAGAAATATTTGCACATTGTGCACACCTACCACACTTATAGGTTCCCTTTCTCCTTCTATCTTGTGGTACCACGGTGTATTTGTTTTCTAGTAAATTTTTTATAGTTAAAGAATTTTTAAACACTACCTTGGGCACCCTATTAATTCCTAGGTCTAATTCTGTTAATTCTATAAACCTGTCCCATTCCTTGTTAAAAATCCTTCTTATTTTATTGTTGAATGTATTGTATTCTAAAATTAAAGCTAAGTCAAAGTTTTCTTGTTTGTTTTCTTTACTTGGTTCTTTTAAATTGTCTATTACTTTTTCTTTTTTATTAATGAGTGCAAATCTGCCTTCTCTTCCTAAAGAAACCTCTTTTCTAATTTCCTTAATCAATTTGTTTGGATAGCCCCTTTCTTGGAACATACTCTCCAGTAAATCACATTCTAAGAGGAAGTCCTGATTCTTACTAGTCATTTTACTTCCTCTCACAAACTGCCCTTTTATTATATTCTTCTTTACATGTATAGGGTGGGCACTATCAAAATGGAGAAAAGAATTACAATATGTGGCTTTTCTGTATATTTTGGTTTCTAAATGTCCTTGTTCCTTATATATTTCTAAGTCCAGATATTGCACCGAATTATATGTCACTTTATAAGTGAACTTTAAAAAACTACAAGTATTATTCAAATATACTATAAAATCCTTGAGTTTGTCTCCCCCATTCCAAAAAATAATTATGTCATCCAAAAACCTACGGTAGACTGTCATGAAGGATTTGTATTTACTTTCCAATACAAATTTTTCCTCCCATTTTGATAAAACCAAATTAGCATATGTGGGGGCGCATGCCGCGCCACATCCTAGCACAATATAACACGATATTCTATCACTATATAATACCACATCCTAACACTATCTAATATCACATCCTATCACTATGTAATGACATATCCTAGCACAATATAACACCATATCATATCACTATATAATACCACATCCTATCACTATATAATACCACATCCTAACACTATCTAGTACCATATCCTAGCCCTATCTAGTAACACATACTAGCACAATATAACACCATATCCTATCACTATATAATACCACATCCTAACACTATCTAATACCACATCCTAACACTATCTAATACCACATCCTAGCACCATATAATACCACATCCTATCCCTATATAATACCACATCCTTACAATATCTAATACCATATGCTAGCACTAACTAATAACAGATCCTAGTACAACATAACACCATATCCTCTCACTATATAACACCACATACTAACACTATCTGATACCACATCCTATCACTATCTAATACCACATCCTAGCACTATCAAACACCACATCCTTGCCCTAATACAACACCCTAGCACTATCTAATAACACATCCTAGCACAATATAACACCATTCCTATCACTATATAGTACCACATCCTAATACTATCTAATACCAAATCTTACCACAATATAACACCACATCCCAGCACTATCTAATACCACATCTTATCACTATATAATACCACATCCTAACACTATCTAATACCACATCCTAGCACTATCTAATAACACTTCCTAGCACAATATAACACCATATCCTATCACTATATAATACCACATCCTAACACTATCTAAAACCACATCCTAGCTCTGTCTAATAGCACATCGTAGCACAATATAATACCATATCCTATCACTATATAATACCACATCCTAACACTATCTAAAACCACATCCTAGCTCTGTCTAATAGCACATCGTAGCACAATATAATACCATATCCTATCACTATATAATACCACATCCTAACACTATCTAATACCACATCCTAGCACTATCTAATAATATATCCTAGCACAATATACCAACATATCCTATCACTATACAATACCAAATCCTAACACTATCTAATACCTCATCATAGCACTAATAACACATCCTAGCACAATATAACACCATTCCTATCACTATATAGTACCACATCCTAATACTATCTAATACCACATCCTACCACAATATAACACCACATCCTTGCACTAATACAATACCACATTTTAACAGTATCTAATACTACATCCCAGCACTATCTAATACCACATCTTATCACTATATAATACCACATCCTAACACTATCAAATACCATATTCTTGCACTAATAACACATCCTAGCACAATATAACACCATATCCTATCACTATATAATACCACATCCTAACACTATCTAATACCACATCCTAACACTATCTAATTCCACATCATAGCACTATCTAATACCACATCCTAACACTATCTAATACCACATCCTACCACAATATAACACCACATCCCAGCACTATCTAATACCACATCTTATCACTATATAATACCACATCCTAACACTATCAAATACCATATTCTTGCACTAATAACACATCCTAGCACAATATAACACCGTATCCTATCACTATATAATACCACATCCTAACACTATCTAATACCACATCCTAACACTATCTAATTCCACATCATAGCACTATCTAATAACACATCCTTGCACAATATAACACAATATTCTATCACTATATAATACCACATCCTAACACTATCTAATATCACATCCTATCACTATGTAATGACATATCCTAGCACAATATAACACCATATCATATCACTATATAATACCACATCCTATCACTATATAGTTCCACATCCTAACACTATCTAGTACCATATCCTAGCCCTATCTAGTTGCACATACTAGCACAATATAACACCATATCCTATCACTATATAATACCACATCCTAACACTATCTAATACCACATCCTAACACTATCTAATACCACATCCTAGCACCATATAATACCACATCCTATCCCTATATAATACCACATCCTTACACTATCTAATACCATATCCTAGCACTATCTAATAACAGATCCTAGCACAACATAACACCATATCCTCTCACTATATAACAGCACATACTAACACAATCTGATACCACATCCTATCACTATCTAATACCACATCCTAGCACTATCTAATAACACATCCAAGCACAATATAACAACATATCCAATCACTATATAATACCAAATCCTAACACTATCTAATACCACATCCTAGTACTAATAACACATCCTAGCACAATATAACACCATATCCTATCACTATACAATACCACATTCTAACACTATCTAATACCACATCCTAACACTATCTAATACCACATCCTAGCACTATCTAACACCACATCCTAGCACTAATACAACACCCTAGCACTATCTAATAACACATCCTAGCACAATATAACACCATTTCCTCTCACTATATAACACCACATCCTAACACTATCTAATACCACATCCTAGCACTATCTAATAACACATCCTAGCACAATATAACACCATATCCTATCACTATATAATTCCACATCCTATCACTATATAATACCACATCCTAACACTATCTAATACCACATCCTATCACAATATAATACCACATCCTATCACTATATAATGCCACATCCTAACACTATCTAATACCATATCCTAGCTCTATCTAATACCATATCCTAGCACAATATAACACCATATCCTATCACTATATAATACCACATCCTAACACTATCTAATACCACATCCTAGCACTATCTAATAACACATCCTAGAACAATATAACACCATATCCTATAACTATATAATACCACATCCTAACACTATCTAATACCACATCTTAGCACTATCTAATAACACATCCACACCTCCCGGTTAGTGGCAACGCACAAAGCATCGGAGACCATCCAGGTGCAATTAACCATAGGTAAAACTGCCCTACAGTTTGTAGCATGCTACAGACCACCCTCTCAAACTCAGGAACCCCACACAACCTTCCTGAAGACACTGGAGAGTATGAATGTCTCTCCAAACACCATCATATTGGGTGACTTCAACTACCCAAACATAGACTGGGAACATTACTCAAGCCCCAACACCCTAGCCCAAAGGTTCCTGGAGTTCATAAACTCAAATACTATGGAACAACTAGTCACCATTCCCACAAGAGGAGAAAATATACTAGACCTGATCATCACAAACATGGGGACAAAATGCTCCACACTGTATATCCCTCATTGGTGAGATCAGACCATAAATTAATCTCACTGGAGATCCACATCCGCCCACCCCAGCAAAAAAGACCACAGTGAAGAACTTCTCAAAAGAAAACTTCACAGTTCTTAAGACTGGAGTGGTATCCTTCAAGGCCCCCGAGCCAGTGGAAACCACAACCCACGCTGCTGAAACCCTTACAAATGCCTTCTACGAGCACCTCCAGGAATGTATGGATCAAGCAATCCCTAATAAAATCAAGACCCTTTCCACCAAAGGCAGGCGCCCGGTCTGGTGAACCCCAGCCATATACAAACTCTACAACAAGAGGAGAAAGCTACTACATGACAGAGCAAAATCCCTAAAAGGGAAGGCATCTCTGATCAATACTAGCAAAAACTACGATCACTCATAAAATCATCCAAGGCCAACTTTGAGAGAAAAATCACTAAAGACACAAAAGACAATCATAAGGCCTTCTTTAGCTATGTTAGAAACCTGGGTGGAAACTCCCAGATATGCTCAGAATTAGTCCAAAATGATACAAAAATCACTGAACCCACAGACATTGCCAACATACTGGCAGACAGGTTCAGTGCAAATTTCTCCCCCCCCCCAAAAGGAGAAATATCTATCCCAGCAGAGTGTAGCCTCCCAAACATCTCAGATGCCAAGGTGAGAGCTGCTCTCTCTAAAGCAAAAAACACAGCATCAATGGGACTGGACGGTGTCCCCGGCTGTGTGCTACACAAACTCAATGAGGAACTAAACCCACACATAAGGCTGCTGTTTAATCTTAGCCTTACTACAGGATATGTACCCAAAGAATGGCGTACGGCAACTGTGGTCCCACTCCACAAAGGCGGTGCTTCTACGGACCCTGGAAATTACCGCCCCATAAGCTTGACGAGCCTTGTCTGCAAAGCTATGGAGAGGATCATAATGGAACTCATAAATAAAGACATTGGGGACCTACAGACACTGGATCCTACCCAATTTGGCTTTGTCAAGGGCAGATCCTGCCTCTTGAACTTTGTCGACTATTTCGAAACAGTCACTAAGGCCATTGATGAGGGTAAGGCAGTTCACACAGCCTAACTTGACCTAGCAAAAGCGTTCGACACAATACCCCACTCGGGCATCATAGAAAAGCTCACCAGCTTAGATGTAAACCCATATGTCACAAGATAGGTTGCAAACTGGCTCAAGGACAGAACCCACAGGGTTAGAGTTGCTGGTGCCATGTCAGACTCTAAGCCGGTCACGAGCGGTGTCCCACAGAGCTCAGTCCTGAGCCCTCTCTAGTTCGGCATTTATTTTTCTGAAGTGCAGGCAAACATAGGGTGATTGTGGCTGACAAAATTTGCAGATGACTGCAAACTGGGCACCATAATTGACACTCCATCAGACACAGACATCCTCCAGAGAGGTCTCATAGAAATGGATAACTGGTGCCAGAGCCATGGCCTTAAGCAAAATGCCAAAAAATGTATAGTCATACCCTTTGGGAAAAACAAGGTAACCCCTAATTACCACATAGGTGGTAATCCATTAAACACAGAAGAAGTTATCAGGGACCTGGGGACCCAAGTTGACAGTAACCTCTCTTTTGACACTCACATTGCCAAAGTGGTTAGGAAGACCTTCTACATTGCCCACCTGATCATGAAGGGATTCACATCCAGATCAGGAGAGGTCATTGTACCCCTGTACTCTTCACTTATCAGACCAATGATTGAGTGCAATGCCCCATTCGGAACGTACCTTACCCGAGACCTGCAGCAGTTGGAAAGACCCCAAAAGTTCCTCACCAAAAGGATAAAGGGGCTCAAACATATGTCATACGCTGCCCGACTGAAGAAACTCCAGCTCTATTCAGTCGCATACCGTCTCTCAGAGGTGATCTGTGCCTGACATACAAGGCCATGTCCAACCCAGAATTAATGGACATGCTCCACCTCAAAAAATCCAAATCCACCAGAATCACGAGAGCAAGAGACTTAAACCTCAATACGGATATAAATAGGATGTGCTGGAGGGACAGATTCATCACCCAGAGACTCCCTACACTATGGAACAGAATCCCAGTCCATGTGAGGCAGAGCCCCTCACTGACTCTGTTCAACAGAAATCTTGAAGAGTGGATGGGAGATCGTAGGTTTACCCTGGGAATCATCTCTGTGTCACTGCTGGACAGAGGCACAGCAAACTAACGGGTATAGTATTCTCATCCTAAGGGGTGGTGAAAGCCACAAACACTCTGGCTAGGCTTATAAATGCCCTAGGGCAGATAGCCTAGTATGAACCTATGAACCTATGAACCTAGCACCATATAACACCATATCCTATCACTATATAATACCACATCCTAACACTATCTAATATCACATCCTTTCACTATATAATGACATATCCTAGCACAATATAACACCATATCCTATCACTATATAATACCACATCCTAACACTATCTAATACCATATACTAGCACTATCTAATAACACATCCTAGCAAAATATAACACCATATCCTATCAATTTATAATACCACATCCTATCACTATATAATACCACATCCTAACACTATCTAATACCATATCCTAGCACTATCTAATAACACATTCTAGCACAATATAACACCATATTCTATCACTATATAAAACCATATCCTATTACTATATAATACCACATCCTAACACTATCTAATACCACATCCTATCACTATATAATGACACATCCTAGCACAATATAACAACATATCCTATCACTATATAATACCACATCCTATCACTATATAATACCACATCCTAACACTATCTAATACCATATTCTAGCACTATCTAATAACACATCCTAGCACAATATAACACCATATCCTATCACTATATAATACCACATCCTAACACTATCTAATATCACATCCTAACACTATCTAATATCACATCCTAACACTATCTAATTCCACATCATAGCACTATCTAATAACACATCCTAGCACAATATAACACCATATTCTATCACTATATAATACCACATCCTAACACTATCTAATAGCACATCCTAGCACTATCTAATAACACATCCTAGCACAATATAACACCATATCCTATCACTATATAATAACACATCCTAACACTATCTAATACCATATCCTAGCACTATCTAATAACAGATCCTAGCACAATATAACACCATATCCTATCACTATATAACACCACATACTAACACTATCTAATACCACATCCTAGCACTATTTAATAAGACATCCTAGCACAATATTACACCATATCCTATCACAATGTAACACCACATCCTAACACCATATAACACCACATCCCAGCACTATCTAATACCACATCTTATCACTATATAATACCACATCCTAACACTATCTAATACCACATCCTAGCACTATCTAATAACATATCCTAGCACAATATACCAACATATCCTATCACTATATAATACCAAATCCTAACACTATCTAATACCACATCCTAGCACTAATAACACATCCTAGCACAATATAACACCATATCATATCACTATATAATACCACATTTTAACACTATCTAATACCACATCCCAGCACTATCTAATACCACATCTTATCACTATATAATACCACATCCTAACACTATCAAATACCATATTCTAGCACTATCTAATAACACATCCTAGCACAATATAACACCATATCCTATCACTATATAATACCACATCCTAACACTATCTAATACCACATCCTAACACTATCTAATTCCACATCATAGCACTATCTAATAACACATCCTAGCACAATATAACACGATATTCTATCACTATATAATACCACATCCTAACACTATCTAATATCACATCCTATCACTATGTAATGACATATCCTAGCACAATATAACACCATATCATATCACTATATAATACCACATCCTATCACTATATAATACCACATCCTAACACTATCTAGTACCATATCCTAGCCCTATCTAGTAACACATACTAGCACAATATAACACCATATCCTATCACTATATAATACCACATCCTTACACTATCTAATACCATATCCTAGCACTATCTAATAACAGATCCTAGCACAACATAACACCATATCCTCTCACTATATAACACCACATACTAACACTATCTGATACCACATCCTAACACTATCTAATACCACATCCTAGCACTATCAAACACCACATCCTTGCCCTAATACAACACCCTAGCACTATCTAATAACACATCCTAGCACAATATAACACCATTTCCTATCACTATATAGTACCACATCCTAACACTATCTAATACCACATCCTACCACAATATAACACCACATCCCAGCACTATCTAATACCACATCTTATCACTATATAATACCACATCCAAACTCTAATACCACATCCTAGCACTAATAACACTTTCTAGCACAATATAACAACATATCCTATCACTATATAATACCACATCCTAACACTATCTAATAGCACATCCTAGCACTATTTAATAACACATCCTAGAACAATACAACACCATATCCTATCACTATTTAATACCACATCCTAACACTATCTAATACCACATCCTAGCACTATCTAATAACACATCGCAGTACAATATAACAACATATCCTATCACTATATAATACCAAATTCTAACACCATCTAATACCACATCCTAGCACTAATAACACGTCCTAGCACTATCTACTAGCACATCCTAGCACTAATACGACACCCTAGCACTATCTAATAACATCCTAGCACAATATAACACCATTTCCTCTCACTATATAACACCACATCCTAACACTATCTAATACCACATCCTAGCACTATATAATGACATATCCGAGCACAATATAACACCATATCCTAACACAATATAATGCCAGATCCTAATACTATCTAATACCATATCCTAGCACTATCTAATACCATATCCTAGCACAATATAACACCATATCCTATCAATAAAAAATACCACATCCTAACACTATCTAATGCCACATCCTAGCACTATCTAATAACACATCCTAGCACAATATAACACCATATCATATCACTATATAATACCACATCCTAACACTATCTAATATCACATCCTTTCACTATATAATGACATATCCTAGCAAAATATAACACCATATCCTATCACTATAGAATACCACATCCTAACACTATTTAATACCACATCCTTACACTAATACCATATGCTAGCACTATCGAATAAAAGATCCTAGCACAACATAGCACCATATCTTCTCACTATATAACACCACATACTAACACTATCTGATACCACATCCTATCACTATCTAATGCCACATCCTAGCACTATCAAACACCACATCCTTCCAATAATACAACACCCTAGCACTATCTAATAACACATCCTAGCACAATATAACACCATTTCCTATCACTATATAGTACCACATCCTAACACTATCTAATACCACATCCTACCACAATATAACACCACATCCCAGCACTATCTAATACCACATCTTATCACTATATAATACCACATCCTAACACTAATACCACATCCTAGCACTATCTAATAACACTTCCTAGCACAATATAACACCATATCCTATCACTATATAATACCACATCCTAACACTATCTAATAGCACATCCTAGCACTATTTAATAACACATCCTAGAACAATACAACACCATATCCTATCACTATTTAATACCACATCCTAACACTATCTAATACCACATCCTAGCACTATCTAATAACACATCGTAGCACAATATAACACCATATCCTATCACTATATAATACCACATCCTAACACTATCTAATACCACATCCTAGCACTATCTAATAACACATCCTAGCACAATATAACAACATATCCTATCACTATATAATACCAAATCCTAACACTATCTAATACCACATCCTAGCACTAATAACACATCCTAGCACTATCTAACACCACATCCTAGCACTAATACAACACCCTAGCACTATCTAATAACACATCCTAGCACAATATAACACCATTTCCTCTCACTATATAACACCACATCCTAACACTATCTAATACCACATCCTAGCACTATATAATGACATATCCGAGCACAATATAACACCATATCCTATCACAATATAATACCACATCCTATCACTATATAATACCACATCCTAACACTATCTAATACCATATCCTAGCACTATCTAATACCATATCCTAGCACAATATAACACCATATCCTATCACTATATAATACCACATCCTAACACTATCTAATACCACATCCTAGCACTATCTAATAACACATCCTAGAACAATATAACACCATATCCTATAACTATATAATACCACATCCTAACACTATCTAATACCACATCCTAGCACTATCTAATAACACATCCTAGCACCATATAACACCATATCCTATCACTATATAATACCACATCCTAACACTATCTAATATCACATCCTTTCACTATATAATGACATATCCTAGCACAATATAACACCATATCCTATCACTATATAATACCACATCCTAACACTATCTAATACCATATACTAGCACTATCTAATAACACATCCTAGCAAAATATAACACCATATCCTATCAATTTATAATACCACATCCTATCACTATATAATACCACATCCTAACACTATCTAATAACACATTCTAGCACAATATAACACCATATCCTATCACTATATAATACCACATCCTAACACTATCTAATACCACATCCTATCACTATATAATGACATATCCTAGCACAATATAACACCATATCCTATCACTATATAATACCACATCCTATCACTATATAATACCACATCCTAACACTATCTAATACCATATTCTAGCACTATCTAATAACACATCCTAGCACAATATAACACCATATCCTATCACTATATAATACCACATCCTAACACTATCAAATTCCACATCATAGCACTATCTAATAACACATCCTAGCACAATATAACACAATATTCTGTCACTATATAATACCACATCCTAACACTATCTAATGCCACATCCTAGCACTATCTAATAACACATCCTAGCACAATATAACAACATATATTAATAATAATAATAATGTATAAGTGTGGATACTGACGGTCTGTGGGGATAGGGGTGGGTTAAGTGAGTTAGGGTTAGGGAGTGGGTCAGGTAAGTGTGCGGTAGTGATTGTGTTTGGGTTAGGGTTAAGTGAGTTAGGGTTAGGAGCCGGTCAGGTAAGTGTCTTTAGTGATTGTGTTTGGGTTAGGGGTGTTAAGTGAGTTAGGGTTAGGAGCGGGTCAGGTAAGTGTCAGTAGTGATTGTGTTTGGGTTAGGCAGGTTAAGTGAGTTAGGGTTAGGTGCAGGTTAGCTGAGTATGCACGTAGTGACGGACCTTAGGGTTAGGGTTTGGGTTAGGGTTGTAGATAGATGTGTATGTGAGGTTTAGTGTAGGTTTGTAGGGATTTTGTCGTGCTTGTGTTGTGTGTGTGATTTTTGGACAGGGAATCTGTTTTGTTTGTTGATTGTTGTGATTGTGGTGTGTGCAGTGTATGAGGTTTCGTGTTTGTGTACCGTCGGTTATTTTGTTGTCGGGCATGTGGGGTTTCGTGTTTTTGTACTGTCGGTTATGTGGTTTCGGTGATTGCGTTGTTGGTCTTCTGGCATGTCGATTATGTCAGGTAGAACCAACACCATATACCACAACCTCTGCGCCTGGACCACTAACAGATTTACCAATGAAATGTTACCTTTCGTGCGACAGCCAGTTTTGATCTCACCAGTCTACCTCCAGCCCACAGTCTGAGACTTCCCCTGGCAAATTCGGACTCATTTGTTTTTGGTCAATGGTTCATTAATATATTTTTTTGTCTTTCATGATTTCTACAATCATTCTGTATTACTGTTTTTTTATGTCTTTCTAGCTTTTCAGGTCACATATCAGTGCCTTTTTAAGATTGTTTTTTTAATTAACAGCCCTCATTCAGTTCCACATCTTAATACATTAATTTCTATTGAAATCCGATATTTAAGAATTTTTCACTAGTTTGTTTTTTATTTTCTATATCATATTTTTTGATTGTCTAGCCTGTTTCTTATTTTATCTTATTTTACATACATGTCATTTTACATTCATGTTGTTGCTATTTCTCTAGTATGCTTGGCTTTATTATGCTCTTTTAGGTCATCCACCATCCTGATGAAGATTTTGAAAAGTGTAGCCTAACAATGTATTTTACCAGCAAGGGTTGATTATTTCCAGCAAGAATATTTTTAGCTTATTTTAGCTAATCTCCGAACTTCACTATTGTAGGTTTAGAGTGATTCTACTAACCACGTATGAGCTGGCTCAGGGTATCTAACCTATCAGATTGTAAGGTGTGATGTCAAGTTGTCGTGCCCAATCACAATAAAGGTTTTTTCACCTACACTTGATTGGCCCCCACTGACACACCCCCAGGTACTCTTATAAAAGGAAATCCTCAGGATCACTCTTTCCATTAAGGAACTATGCTTCAATGGTGATTGTACTTCTGGTACTTTTTACTTCAATAAAAGTACGACCTTCTAGAACCTGAACTTCGACTACGTTGATTTTTTGCAACCACAGCAAGCAAAGCACCTCAGCTGAGCCACATTTACGTTGTTTTGCCTGTTTTTTTCTGTGTGTTTCATCTCTGATTTCTAGCTGCCACACTAGCGGCTCCTCTCACCGGGTGACCTGACCAACCGGAACTACGATCTGTATATGAAGCCTTTCTAAAGGCTTTACTCAGCCTTTTGACCACAAGCACTCAGGTACACACAGCCTTTCTCAAGGCTTTACCGGTAGCCCAGTTTCTTCACTGACATCCCACTGTACCTTTATTAAGGCAGCCTACCTGGTTATCCATTTGTTCTTGGCTTCTCTAGGATATTTTATTCGTGGACAAAGCCATTAAAGTAAGGAAAAAGTGGTGTACCAAGATTGTAGAGTGTCAGGACTTCTTATGGAGCCTGGAAATGTATAAGCCACCAGTAAAGAGAAGTCTGCCTTAGAAAGTGTGAAGGGTATGTCTATTTTGTGGGCAAGTAGAGACAACAGAGCATGCTTTTTTGAAATGTAAAAGAGAGCTGAAACTCTGGAAACATTTCTGTGAAGAAAATATTTTTGAAAATAATAATACAAATGATATACATATTTACATGATTATGCATGGATATTATAAGAATAATAAGAAAGAATATCTGAAAAGGGTAGAAAATAATTTATTTTATGTAATACGGGTTATTTGGAATAAAATACTGAATGAAATTTTGTTTAATGAGAAATGGAATTTGGTGTATATGTTGTAAAAAAGTCAGATTATGGTTGTGGAAGAAGGATTGGGAGTCAATTATACAAGGATAACTATGAGAATGTTATAAGAAAAGAGAAAATTGTAAGAAATAGAAATCTGTATGTGTATGTCTGATAAGTTAGCGACAGCTGTAGCTTTATAATTAATATATAAATGAGGAGGGGAAGTTTGTGACAGTAAGAATTTCCCAGATTGCATTCCATGCTACTGAGTCAAAGGCTTTTTTTGAAATCCACTATAATTGCCACCTCTGCATAATTTTTCAGCCAGCTCCAATGTTGGTAATCTAGCCATAATTTAATAAGATTAGGACTCTTCGCTCTATTGTTAAGAAAGCCTTGCTTAAATATACAGATCAGACTTGGTAGTATGTGGACCATCCTATTAGCCAAGAGTTTTGGGTATATATTTAGTTGTAACTAAATTAATGAGAACAGACAGTTATTTATTCAAGGATTTTATTTTGATTAGGTTTGGGGAACATTAGCACTTTTGTTTCTTGTGAGGTTTTAGGAGAAGATCCCTGCCCTCACTCAGGTACCCCCAGAAGTTTTTTTACATTATTTGGTATAAATGTCATTAAGGCCAAGAGCTTTGCTGCAGAAAGACCATCTGATGCTGTGCGAATTTTGTCCTTGTAAATTTCCTTGTACAATCTGTGTTGTTAAGCTTCTGATAACCTCACCAAGCCTAACTATATTAAAATTCTCTAAACTCAGTTTGGCCTGCGAAGCTTAGTCTGTTCTGGGTTCCCTAGTGAGAATTTCACTGATACATGAAGGACCTTAGCATAGCTTATTGTCCTCATCCAGTAATGCAGGAATAGATAATTCTCCTAATTCTATCCTTAACTATTTTATCAATGAAATTCTGTGCTATAATTCCTTTGGTCCAGTGAAAAGCTAGTTAACTTTTTATTGTCTTAGTCCCAGTACAAGTCATAATCTTTTCTCTTTTAAAAATAAAATAACAGCATTAAATGACAGTAAAGCAATAATAAATATAAACACAGAAATCAGCTAGTCAGTTGAGATTCAGAGATTTTTATCTTTTTTTATGACCCTGTGTTAACTAATATTTGATTAGTAAGCTCACAGGATTCAGGTATTTTATTAGCATCACCCCATCCCTCCTGTCATTTTGATATTCCAACATATTTCACTGCCAAATATCTGCAGTGTCATTAGGTGCTCAAATCATCCTTCTACATAAATTTGGCTATTTACCTGAACTTTTTCTTATATTAGTTAGCCATATAGTGATTATTTCAGACAGTAATCTACACCTTGTTGTGGGTAGAAACACACTCCATTTGCCCTTTCTATGTTCATACTCACTCAGCTCTCATAGCCTACCCCAGTTCCCACCCACCTCTTCTCTATATTTATACTAACCTGCACACTTCCTCTTCCTAGTCTTACCTTTTGTTACCTCCTTCTCCCTATCAGACCTCATTCCTTAAATCACATAACTTCTCCCACCCTATCCAATTTTTTCCCTCCCATGTACCTTGTGATGTCCCACAAGATCCTTACATAATATGTTCTCATTACTACACCTGCAAAACTGATTATGAAGTCATACTTCACCTCTGTTTCATAAAAATAGGCAAACTACAGATCAAAAAGGGAAAAAACTCCCAGCAACTCTAATTACTGAATTTTTAAGACCAGAACCACTTGTTCACCACTCCATTTTCCTTTTGCCTTGTGGTGTACAGCCTCTACATAACTTTACCTCTATTTCACATTTTCTATAACCTCACAAACTACTCCTAAGACTCATTCTTCTGCCCTATACTATACACAGCTCCACAATCCCATCCTTCTTATACACAACTCCATAATCCCCACCCTTCTCATATACAACTTCACAATACTCACCCTTCTTGAGTTCTTATTGCCCTTAATTTATTCTATAAACCATCTTATTTGAAAGTATAATGCTCTCAACCACTCAAATCACCAGTGTGAAGATTGGGTGAAGATAGATGAAGGATGCCAGCCTAGCAAGATAGAATTTTGTAGATAATTCTGTAATTTGTAAATATTAATGTAAACCACAGGCTTGTTGTCTTAAATGGAAGAAATAGTGTTACATGTGGAACTGAAAAGAATGCAACAACAGTGCACTCTACTGACCAAGTAAACCATGCTGTGACCCTTTGAAGTTAAATTTCGGAGCCAGTAAGTCTAGAGTGAGGCATCCTGGCTATTATTTTAAGGCCATAGTTAATGGCTAGAATTTGCATGCATAAATGTTCTTTATTGCTTTGGTTCCTGCCCAGAGGTTAAGAATGTAAATGTAGTTTCTGCTAGCCTGGGAACCCAAGGAAGTGTGAAGAATGATGTAATGTGAACCAAGAATGTGATTTTAAAAACAGAGAGAATCAGAGGGCATTTAGCATTTTGTCTTGACCATCCATCTCATCAGTACTCTGCTTTTGATTTATATGTAAGTTTATCTTAGACTTGTGTTTTCTCATATAAATAGCTAGAAACTAGAAAGATTAGACTAAGTGTTTTTCTGTGATGTCAGAACTGTAGTATTTCTCTGTGATCTCTGAACCATTGACTAGCACTGTGTAGTAAAAAGTATTGTCTTGTGTTTTTATTATTTGTTATTAAATATTTTAAACCGTTTCCACTGTAGCTGGTTTGTCTAGAGATAATTTAAGCTCTTTATAGTGCTTACATGCCTTTGGTAAAATTGTACAAAGTCACTCCAATAGCTTTAGCCTGGGGCTATACTACCTAGTTGGATAATAATATTGCACAGTAATAATTGGACACCCTTTTAAAGGCCTTTGAGTAGCTGATAAATATTAGTGGGTAGTGGCAGCTTGTACTACCGTACAGTCTGGGTAAAGGGGCACAGCTGGAGAACCTGTGCCAGCCTTTCCCAGGATTGTTTGTGTAGTTGTATAAACTCTTCTCAAAGTGTGTGTGTGTGTGTGTGTGTGTGTGTGTGTGTGTGTGTGTGTGTGTGTGTGTGTGTGTGTGTGTGTGTGTGTGTGTGTCAGCTACTTGGGCAGGGAAACAAAGCACTAGTTGGACAGAGAGGGTGCTGGAGGTTTTAGCTTGCCCACTGTGCTGAGATCTGGACCCTATAGCTGTGCCAGTGGGGAGTCTTATTGGGGACCTGGAGAGCAAGAGAGTGACCAGCCTCAGACTGAATGTGATCTCTGTGTGCTCTTAAGGGAAATTGTACTTTACTGCATGTATTTGTTATCCTTACCTCTATATGGGATGCCCCTCACTGGTGTTAGTGGTGATGATTGAGGCTCCTTGATTGCTGGGCCAATGCACAGGCATCACAACCAGTATAAAAATAAAAGTAAAAATAAACCCATAATCTTCATAGTACAACTATCAAAATCTAGTTCTGCTATAGAAAAACAAATTGTGTGGTGATATCCATCCTAACCCAGACACTGTCTCTTCAGCATCTAGTAAATCAGTCTCCCTCACCCCCAAATATCAGCAAACATTCACCAAAACAAGTATACTACATATTCCTGAACATTTGTATCATAGAAAACAAAGTCACCAAATTCCATTCATGGATAGCAGACGATAAACCAGATATTGTAGCTCTCTCCAAAACTTGGCTTAAACCTCACATAAAAGATGAAGAATTTTATCAACCTGGCTATGGAATAATTCATGCTGATAGACTAGAAAGGAAAGCTGGAGTTATTGGTATTTAAGCTGGAGGTGTCGCTATACTTAAGCTGGAGATGGTGCTATCCTTAAGATGGAGGTGGCTCTATCCTTAAGTTAGAGTTATTGCTATCCTTAAACTGGAGGTGTCACTATCCTTAAGCTGGAGGTGGCACTACCCTTAAGTTGGAGGCATTGCTATCCTTAAGCTGGAGGTGTAGCTATCCTTAAGCTGGAGGGGGCACTACCCTTAAGTTGGAGGTGGTGCTATTCTTAAGCTGGAGGTATCACTGCGCTTAAGATGGAGATATCACTATGCTTAAGCTGGAGGTGGTGCTATACTTAAGATGGAGGTGGTGCTATCCTTAAGCTGGAGGTGGTGCTATTCTTAAGATGGAGGTATCACTGCCCTTAAGCTGGAGATATCACTATCCTTAAGCTGGAGGTGTCGCTACCACTTTCTCTACCTCTCTTCCACTCACTCCTATTCACAAAACCCACCCAAATTTCAAATAGCGGAATTACTCAGCTCAGACTGAATGATCATGAAAGCCTTTGTATAATAACCCTCTTTATTTCTCCAGGTAACAGCATCCCTGTACTCAAATGTATCCTTCATTAGGTCTGAAATAATATCCACAATGATACTATCATTCATGGAGAAGTTAACATAGACTGACAGCAGTTTATGCCTAAATTCCCCTCTACCAGCACCAACTTCCAAGGTTTCATACGAATTATTAATACCCAAGCATGTCTTAACAAAACCAAAAACACTGGCTCTATACTTGACTGTATTTTTGTCTCCACCCCCTCTAAATGCAGTTCACCCAGTATCCTCCCTGACACCCTTAGTTACCACCAACCTGCATTCATTCATAGAACTGCCACCCATTATTTCAAATAATACCAGTATAGGGAAACCCATAACCTCTCTATCTTGTAATATGACATTTTAAATGCTTTAAACTCCTTTGGCCCTATAATAAAAAATACTATAAAGCATCTACACTTCCTGGCTCGCTACCATCCTCTGAAAACTCATTCACAACAGAGGCAAAGCTAAAACCCTTCAGTATTACCTACTGTGCAGGCAACTTTACAAACAAATCCTTATAGACAGGAAACATTACTTTTCTGATACACAAAGTAATCAAATCACAACCCCAAAACCTTCTGGTCATCTATTAAAAACATCTTATACCATGCAACAAACACTGCCCTCACCAATGTCCTAATCAGTCTCCTTTAGAAATTGCTATCAAATTTAATTGCTGCTTCATAGACAGTATAGCAGCCTTTACTTTAAACTCAGCCACATCCTCATCTAAACAAAGATCTCCATCCACAGTTAAACCCACATTCTGTATACAACCAGCTTCCATCTCCTTCATCAAACAATTACTAACCAAACTCAAACCATTTGCCTCTCAGCAGACAAACTGCTTCCAGATTACCTCAGGTTTGCCTCTTATTCCATTGCCTACCCCAGTCTCAACTGTCATCAATAAATTAATTCTGGAATCCTATGTCCCCAGATTATGGAAAAAATCCATCATAATCCCCATTCATAAGGGTGACAAATCCAGTGAAGTATCCAACTTTCGGCCTATTGCGATATTATCACCACCTCAAAACTTTTTCAAAGATGCATACATAAATGTCTTTTAATTATTTATTCATTAATTTATTTATCATTTGTTTGCCAGGAATGTCAAACTGGGCCAGAGGCCGATTTTCAGTGGAGGTCTGGGGAGAAAAGCTCCACATACACTGTATCAGAAAAGAACATGAATATTACAAGATCATTAGAGTTTGGGTTTAGTTACAACAATTACAGGTAATTCACTCAGTATCCTCTCTGATACCCTTAGTTACCACCAGCCCCAATACCTCCTTGAAAAAAACTACTAACTCCCATAAAGCCTGGATGTTGACCTGCACAGACAGCACCATGCCCTCACTCCCTTTATGGATAACATCAACAAGGCCAGAGACAATGATAAGCTAGTGTCATCCATCTTCTTCAACTTGTCAGACGTTTTCAACACAGTCTGTCACAATAAACTCCTATCAAAAGAAGCATTAGGGCTTTGTGTCTCATCTGTAACCCGTTTTAGCTCTCTAGCTGACCAACATCAGTCAGTTAAACTGTTACCTGAAACTTCCCTTTTACATTCCCATCAAAACATTAAACACGGTCCTCTGCTTTTCAACATCTTTATCAACAAACTCTATACATCCTTTCAGCAAGCATCCCTTATACAATACACTGATGACTCTACCCTTATCTGCTCATCTAACAACCTCCCTCCTCTTCAAACCATCAACCAGACTGCCTTCAACACTGTAGCAAGCTGTCTGTCTGACAACAAACTCCTGCTCAGTCCAAAGAAAAATAAACTACTGTTACTTTTTTCCATTATCTCATACCCTGGATAAGACGAATTTTAGAATCACAATCCTAAACACTATTACCATAGAGGTAACCTCCCACAGCAAACTGTTAGGATTTATTTATTTATCATTTGTTTATCAGGGAAGTCTGACTGGGGCAGAGCCCATTTTTAGTGGAAGTCCATGGAGAAATACTCCAGATGCATGTTTTGGAATGTGGGAGTAATCCGGAGCACCCAGAGAAAACTCACGCGAATGGAGGGAGGACAGGCAGACTCCTCACAGAAGGTACCCCAGCCGAGAAACAAACCAGAGAACCTCTTGCTGTGAGGTGGCAATGCTAATCATTGCATCACAGTGCTGCCCAATAACTATATTATATACTATAGGCTTACTATATAAAATTATTATAGATAATGATTTAAATTTGACTGCCTCTTTCAAAACTCTATTAAAAACAAACAAAAATTGAGAATGATTTACTCGTCAAAAAATACAGCAGATTAACTCTAGCTAACACCTATAAACTATCTTAACTCCTATATAGCTCTCTCCTAACCATTCTGATATTTATGTAATCTGTTATTGTTATTCATTTTTACAGTTAATCTCTTCAGTTCTGTTTCAAACAACTCACAAACTGACTAAGTTGCAATTATGTCTCCAGGTTTATTCCTTAAGAGTCATTTGTAAAACTTTTAATGTTACTTCAACTGTCTGGATATTTAATCAGGAGTGAAGCCATCATTTCAAGGTCAGTAGTTAGTACTTAGAATGCCTAACTTAACTGATATGGTGAGAGTAGCTTGTTGAGACCATATCATGATATTAATATCCAAAGCAAAAATAAAAGTCAACAGAGATCTGAAAGCAAGGCATATATAAATCCTGCTATCAATACCAGATGATGGATCAGATAAGTGCATTCCTTTTAAACTGGGTGAAGAGTCCTCCAAATATGTATGAGATCTAGTTCTTGCATTATGGTTTGAGTTGTGATAATGGTCTCAACCTGTTGCTATTGGGTTGGAGCCTATCCCAGGTGGGATTGACTACAGTATTGATACCCCCAATTTTATGTGCTCTACCTGTGCATTGTGTCTGACAATAGCGATATAGAATTTTAAAAGGGGATAGTATCATCCTACCTGGGGCCATAAAAATTGCATAGTAATATGTTGCTATTGGACATGATCAAAACATACCTTTCATCCACCTGTGTGGTTTGTCTCTTCATATACTTTAGTCTATCCTAACAAGTCATATATTAACATAAATGTCTCTCTTTTTGCTGTGTTGTACGGACAACCCAACCTCTCCAATATATCAGTAAACATTTCCTAGCCTTTTATTTACTTGCACTTTCTGTAAGAGTATGATTTTGGCTATAGACCTGTTTAGAAAAACAAAGACCCCCATTATTTTTGTGTGGTGTGGTTATACTATGTACATTGTGCAATAGCATAAATACATGGGCGGTATTAACTGTGATAGTAAGCCTGGTGACATGCCATGACTCTGCCCTTGTGTTGTAGAAAGTAATGATATCCTGGTCATTGATGTAATAAGTGTGCTAGTAATTATTTTCAAAGGTAGTAACTAACATGTGGACTGAGCTGGCAGATGCTGCAAACTATGCTTAAACCACATCCCGCATCTATAGCATCACATCTCTCCAGGGAACTTGCATAACGGTAGTGCAGCTCAATATGACATGGACTAGTGACCACATAAACATATGCTAGATATTGTAAAAAAAATTACCACTATCGCATGGTAAGTAACTAAGCAAAATAGCTCCAATAATACCAATGGGATGTTGATTCACATTATATGTGTCCAATCCCTCTTGCTGACAGTTTCTACAGAAATGACTGAAAATATTCAAGGAGATTGTGTCAAATTAAAAAAAAATGTAGCCAAGCATCCCCTCAGCCTGTACAATGGACACATTTCTTCTTGGTTTGTAAGGGACAACTTTCTGATGGGTGGGTCATGTCTGTCCATGAAGATGCTAACAGTTTCAACTCTGAAATATCAATGTCTGGCTCTGCAAAGTCCATTCTAGCACTAAAGCCTCTCATGTATCAGACTGTTATGTGGGGTTGATCCAAGCACTGTCCTTGGCATAGGAAGTTGGCTGCAATTCCCTTGTATTATCAGCATGTCGAGCTTGTCTTGAGTCCCTCATATTATCAGCATGTAAAGTTTGTCTTGTTTCCGTCATATTATCAGTATGTCAAGCTTGTCTTGGACCCCTCATATTATCAGCATGTTGAGCTTGTATTGGGCTTTCTTCACATCTTCCATGGGCCCACTACTCACCCTGGTTTGTGAGGAGTGTTGACTCTTACTGTCTGTCTCTCTGTCTCTCTGTCTCTCTCTCTCTCTCTCTCTCTCTCTTCTTAGTGCTTTGATTTATTTGTAAAATAAGATCTGTGTACCTCTCACCACTTATAAAAATATCCTTTTCCTAACCTCTGAGTTGGACACAATGATCTTCTCGAACTCCTCTGTCGAGGTAAAAGCACTGATCTGGTTTTCTTTAGTAATTTGCAGAGAAGTTAGAAAGCAGACCTGTACCATATAGCACTTCTTTCTGAATAAATGAAGGTATGATGCCAACGCCTTCCACTTATGAAAAATACCATGCTGTAGTCAGGGACCAGTCTAACTGCCAGTCCCAGTATTCATAGTTTCTACCTCATTTACCTACCTTTTTCTAATATCAGTTCAAAGACATACAAATATAAAATGTCTAGGAAGATTGACTTTTTTGCCTGGGGTTAATCCTGTCTGCCTGCCCTGTTACAGGGGCCAGCAGACCACACAGGAGTTTATGTAATTTTTCTTGCAATAAATGCTCTGGGGTCGCTAGCTTAACTTTTCTCCGGCAGTAGCAATACTGTCTCAGTGACCTGCATTGATCTGTTTTCCACACCATCTTTGTGTCTCACCATTATGTACAGTTTGAATTGCATGTGTCTAGAGTTCACGTCTAGTTTAGCAATATTGTCCCTGTTTTTGGCTATTTCTTGGTGTTGACAAGATATTTTAAAAGTCGTTTAGTTGGGTTTCGTGGTTACCCTTGCTACTCTTAATATGTAAAATAAAAAGACACCAGTTTTTGGGCCAGTTTTATTAATGCCATGAGTGACTCCTTAATGGCTTTAATACCTTCTGTGATATTGTTTGGCAATGTTGAGATGTCAGTCCTCTTCACTGGATTATAAGATTAGTATGGTAAGCAAGCTGGAAATGGTCTTTTCACAATAATTTTTCACTGTCAGACTTCAGTAGTTAGATGCATCCATTATAAAACTAAGACTGCATTCACTGAGAATCAGAAACTGCACTTCAAAGCTGCTGTCTACATTTAGGATGTAAATAATGTTGTGAGTCAGGTAATGTTATCAACTAAACGTCTACCATCTCTGTACACACACCCTCACTGTTACTCTGTCTGTGCTTTCATGTTTGTTTTGGGGAAGTCTGAGGTTAAATGAAGCAAAGCTTTAAAATATTTAACGTGAATGTGACATATTACATTATTAACAAAGAATCTTCAGCAGAATTACTATTTGGGAGTACAGGGTGACTGTGGAAGTAAGACTGAGAGTTGTAAATGATTACAGGTAGCTTAAAAAGGATGGAACTTGAAGCTTAGCTTACTATAATACTTGAATCTAGAAACATCTGTATCATCCCTGTCTAAACTGCTAGAGCAGTTTGGCATGCTCTCAAGGTATAAAGTTAATCAACATATGATAAGAGCAGTCACTATTAACGATATTCCGACACCTGTGTTAAGGGAATGTCTGCATTTATAGAAGATGAAGCTGGTCAAATACCCAAGTGTCTCTTTTGGGTGAGCAATAGCGGATCAGCAGTAAAAACGTAGAAGTGTGTCTCAGCTTGCCGAGGAAATGATGTTAAACAGTGGAAGATGGCTATGTAGGACTTACACTAAAAGGTGCAGGCATTAAACTTCTTTTTACTTTCCCAAGTAATATTCAGGCTTTTCCTAATGAACTAGTATAGCCATTTCTCTAAAGATTGTAAAAAGAGCATTTCCTTTGGGATGAGAAACAACAAAGGGTAGCCTGTCAGACAACAGGAAAATAAAATGGTCTCAAGGTGCCAGATCTATTTACCTATTGTAGTACAACTCACTTCAAAACATCAGGACTACTGCAAAGTAAAGAACATGTCAACTTCCCAAAGATTGCTGTCTAGACTTGGGAGTATGTACAGGGTAAGTCAGGTGTCTTTTTGGTACTATTTGTTTCTTTTTTTTTACTATGTCAAATCATACAGCAGTCCCTCATAAAGAATGGGATAGGCAGGCCAACCTTTGAAGGGGATGACACCATATCTGCATATGAAAGGGTAGGCTAAAAGCGTATGGCCAATAAGCTATGATAAAGATGTGCCAACTGCCATGAATAATCCAAACACTGATGAAATAGAACTCACCTGATGTTTGGGGATGAAATGAGGGATGGTAGAATTTGATTAGACTGGGAAGATAAAGTTTGAGTTAAGGGAGATATTTATGCTGGAGAACATAGGTCCCCATGAGATAGTCAAAACATAGAGGGTTTAAGTATGGAAAAGAGATGGATACCTGAATTAGCTGCATTTCTTCTGGAAACAGAAAGTGGTCATCCAAATTTGATTGGCTTGATTAATTATTTAAACAAATATTTATTTATTTATTTATTTGTCCTTTGTTAACCAGGTTAGTCTACTGGGCTAGGGGCACATTTTCAGTGGAGACCCAAGGAGAAAAGCTCCACAAACCCATGATAAAAAAGATGATACCAAAAAATAATGCACATATGTATCATAACAAAACACATTACAAGTTTAAAAACAAAAAAAAAAGATGTGAGTAACAGCATTAACGCAGTGCAGAAATCATTAAAAGTATGCATTGTGTGCATGTACAACAACAAAATGATAGCGGTTGAGTTGGTGGAACAAAATAGATGAACAGTAAGTGTAGTGCAGAGAAGAGCGAAGAATGTCAGTTATGTCGGTTATAGTGGGCGGAGTGGAGTGGTAAAGTTAGACAGAGAGAAGGAAATGAGAAGGAAAAAGTAGGGGTGGGCAGGGAAATAAGTAAATGGGGGGGGTCGGGTGGAAAGTTTAGTTTTTAAGAGTCCTCAGTGGTGTAGCTATGGATCCATCAGATTGTAAGTGCATATAATGTATGAAGGGAATAGTTGTGATGTGGTAGTGGGAGATTAGGTGGGGTGGTGCCAGTTGCAGGAGGGAGAGTTGGCTAGGTAGTTTTTCAGTTCTTTTTTGAAGAGGAGTGAAGATTGGATGTGTCATGTGTTAGAGGGGAGTTTGTTCCTGGTTTGAGATATGGAGCATTTATAAAGTAATCTCACTGTAGTTTTGTTGGCCTTGTAGGTGTTCATTAGTGCTTGGTCAGTACTAAGGAGAGATCATGCAGGTTTGTAGAAAAGAGAATCTGCAATTTGTTGTTGTTCTGAAAGTTGGAGTAGTTGTGTGAACTTGAGCCATTGAAGTTTTTTTAGTGTGAGGCAGGGATAGGATTTGTAGTGGAGATTACAGGCAAATCTGGCTATGACAAACAAAGTGACAAACTTCATGACACCCATGCAGATGGGAACTGAAAGTTCAACTGCTGAATCCTACACTAAGGCACTGTACGAGCACATCCACTCATGCATGAATCGTGCCATCCCAAATAGAACCAAAATGCTCTCATTCAAAAAAGGAAGCCAATCTGGTGGTCCCCTGCCATAAACAAACTTTACAACAAAAGGAAGAAACTTTTGCAGAAAAGAGGAAAATCCCAGGATGCAAAAAACTCCCTTACTAGCCTCAGTAAGAAACTGAGATGCCTCATAAAATCCTCCAAAGCTAGTTACGAAAATAAAATTGCCAAAGATTCCAAAGACAACCACAAAGCATTCTATAACTATGTCAAGAATCTAAATGGCAATGCTCAGATCTGCTCTGAGCTAAAACAGAATGGCATTAAATATACTGATCCAAGGATATTGCCAATATCCTGGCAGATCGATTCAGTGCCAACTTCACCCCCTCTCACCCCCTAAATGGCCCATCTCAATACCAGAAGATTGCCAAATTCCAGTAATAACGGCCACACAGGTACAAAACGCACTCTCTAAAGCCAAGAATACAGCATCCATGGGACCAGATGACATCCCGGGCTGTGTACTACATGAACTACAATATGAACTGGCACCTCACCTAAGTGTCATGTTTAATCATAGCCTCACCTCAGGTTTCGTGCCCACTGAGTGGCGCAGAGCTACAGTTATCCCAATCCACAATGGGGGATCCACCTTGGATCCCGGAAACTACCGTCCCATCAGTCTGACAAGCCTCATCTGCAAGGCCATGGAGCGTATTATCATAGAACTTATAAACAAAGACATTGGCAACCTTCAAACACTGGACCCCACCCAGTTTGGGTTTGTGAAGGGCCGATCTTGTCTCCTGAACCTGATTGACTTCTTTGAATCAGTCTCCGGAGCCATGGACAAGGGTAAGGTGGTCCACACAGCCTATCTAGACCTTGCCAAGGCCTTTGACACCATCCCCCACTCTGGAATCATAGATAAACTTACTAAGTTGGGCATTAATCCCTATGTCACCCAATGGGTTGCTAAATGGCTTACTGATAGAACCCACACTGTAAAAGTAGCCGACTCCAAATCCAGCTCCAGACAAGTGACAAGTGGAGTACCTCAGGGTTCAGTCCTGGGGCCGCTCTTGTTTGGCATCTACTTCTCTGAAGTACAGGTCAACACTAAGGGACTCTGGCTAACAAAGTTTGCAGATGACTGCAAACTGGGAGCCATTATTGAATCCCAAATGATGTGAATACTCTACAAAAGGGCCTTACAGAAACAGATGCTTGGTGCCAGAGCCATGGGCTCCAAGCTCAATGCCAAGAAATGTATTGTTATCCTCTTTGGGAAAAACATGTATCCATGAATTACCATATAGGTGGCAGTACACTAAACACAGAAAGTGTGATAAGAGACTTAGGGACACAGGTGGACAGTGGTCTCACCTTCGATAACCACATCGCCACAACAGTCAGGAAATCCTTCTATGTGGCACACCTCATCATGAAGGGCTTTTCATCCAGAAAAAAGGAGGTCATTGTCCCACTGTACTCATCCCTCATTAGACCCATTATAGAATACAATGCCCCATTTGGTATGCACCTCTCAAGACATCTGCAACAACTGGAATGGCCTCAGAAATGCCTCACTAAAAGAATCACAGGCCTAAAGCAGATGCTCTACACTGACCGCCTTAAAAAACTCCAGCTATACTCTGTCGCATATCGTCTACTCAGAGGCGATCTCTGCTTAACATACAAGGCCATGTCAAACCCAGAGCTGTTGGACATGCTACACTTAAAGAAATCCCAATCCCTCAGAGCTACATGCTCCAGGGATCTAAACCTTGTCATCACAATAAACAAAACATGCTGGAGGGATAGGTTCCTGACCCAGAGACTCCCCAGACTCTGGAATAGATTGCCCATACATGTCAAGCAGAGTGCCTCTTTGGACCTCTTCAAGAGGAACCTTGATGATTGGATGAGAGAAAGGAAATTCACCCCAGGGATCACGTCAGTCACCCTGCTAGACAGGGGTCCAGGAAAGTAAATAATGTGGGAAGAAATAGCCAGGGAATTGTTATGGCTAGGCTTGTATAAGCCCTAGGGCTGATAGCCTAGTACCAACCTATGAACATATGAACCTATGGTTATAAGTTTGTTCTAGTTTGGTTAGGAGATTTACTTGGATGTGTGTGAATATAGGAGAAGCGTAGATTAGGCAGGGAAGAAGATGGGCTTAGGCAAGTGAGGTCCTAGTGGTGTTAGTAAGGACTTTTTTGTGTCTATATACTAAGCCTAGTGTTTAATAGCTCTTTGTGATGGACTTTAGGATGTGCTGATCAAATTTCAGTTGATCATCAATTGTGATTCCTGCAAGTTTTGTAGTGGTGTCTGCATAAATATTGGTGTTGTCTAGAGAAGAGAGACTGAAAGACATTTTTTTAAAATGGGATAAAGATTTTGGGAGGCAAAAAAGCAGTTAGGTTTTCTTTGGGTTAAGGATTAGTTGGTTGTCAGTTAGTCAGTGTTCAATGATATTAAAGGAAGTCTGCATGAGGGAGCGTAGGTCAGTGAGGTTGTCAGAGAGGGTGATAAGGGTAGAATCATCAATGTACTGAATTAGTGAACATGAGGTGCAGACAAAGTGAAGACTGTTAATGAAAATATTAAAGAAAAGGGGGCCAGGGATAGATCCTTGGGGACACCGGTTTGGATAGATAAGAAGGTTGAGTAGGAAGTCTGCCATTTAGCAGATTGCTGTAGATTGTTGGGACAGCTGGATAACCAGAGAATAGTGGAGGTGGAGAGGGTTAGTTTGGATAGTTTAGAGAGGAGTTTAGGGTGGGAGACAGTGTTAAAAGACTTAGAGATGTCGAGGAAGACACATGATATGACTTTATTGTTTTCCTTTGCTTCTCCTACAGTCTGCATAAAAGATAGAAGGGCCGTGGATGTGTCGTGGCAAGGTCTAAATCTGTGCTGAGAGGGCGTAAGGAGGTTTTGATGAAAGGTTTGCATGATCTTATGACTGATATAATGAACAATATACATGCTTCTTGAACAGGTGTATTGAGTAGAAAATTAACTAGAGCTGAATGGAAACAAGTGGCATTTTTAACAAGTAAGGCAAAGAGATTCAAAATATGTGCCTGGAGCTGCTTACACAGGTATTTTATGCAGTAACTAAGCTGCAAGAGATGTTCCCTGGGGTGCAGGATATGGGTCTATATTAGAGCATCGGAATTTCACAATTTCAAATGTTCTAACATTGACCCCTATTCAGTGAACGCTGACAACATCGGACATACAGAACAGCAATTTTTTTCCTACGGAAAAAATTTACTGTTCCAAAACACATGCACGCAACACAAACACACCAAACAAACAGCAATCCACACACATACACCTAAAATCTTACAGCTAACACTACACTAAACTGTACAAACACCACTAACTATCCACTTACTGTAACCCAAACCCTAACCCTAAGGTCCGTCACTATTGCACACTCACCTCACCCATGCCCTAGCCCTAACTCACCTAACCCGCCCTAACCCTCATGTCCACACAGTCGCACACATATCTCACCCACGCCCTAACCCTAACTCACCGAACCCACCCTAACCATCATGTCCATACAATCGCACACATACCTAACCAGCGCCCTAACCCTAACTCACCTAACCCATGCCCAATCTCACACTTACCTGAACCCAACTTGTAACTTTCCACCACAGCGCTGAAAATAGTGAAACGACAGAAACGGACAACCAAATTCTTTCCCTAGGAAAAAATTTGGTTTTCAGTTGTTTCGCTATTTTCAGCATTCACTGAATAGGGGTCAATATTAGAACATTCAAAATTATGAAATTTCGATGTTCTAATATAGACCCACAGGATACCTGCTGGTGTTGTTAAGGCAGTAAGAGGGGAAATTTGGTGCACATATTTGAGGAATGCAGAGACCTGGATGTTTTCAAAAAGTAATGGGACAAATTATTACATGGTATCTTTGCAACACTAGATTATGTTACCAAGCAGTCACTGCTGCTGTGGTTAAATGTTTCAATACCATCAGTTGTCTCAGTCATAAAATACAGTATTATTTATATTAATATTAGCCACCAAGAAGGCTATAACTAAATGGTAGGACTCAAGGCTGCCAGTTTAGTGAGAGAGATTGAAAGTATCATAGGAGACCTAGCAAAAAGAGAAGAAAGGCCCTCGTGGAGAATGAAAGAGTGAAATGCATTGCTGAATGGTTGAGGCTGGTATAGCTTCAGGTGGCTAAAGCGTGGCTACTCTGGGCCTCAGCAAGGGATGGAGAACCAGGAGAATTTGTAGCATTACAGAAGTGGTTCGTAGGTGACATGTGTGAGTAACTGGTGGACCAGACATGCTTATTTGTCTCAGCATTCATTAATTATGCAGAAACTGAGAAAGGGTATATTGGAGGGATATATTTCCACCTCACAGACTGGAAATTGGATAAAGATATGTGGATTGTTCTTAGATGTTTGTCTTATTTGCTGTTTCAGGTTTGACAGTTTAATAAAATATTTTAAAATAAAAAAATGCATTCTTGATAAGTATGATTGCACTCCTAGATGTTGCTGGTCTGAAGACAGCTGCCTCATTGCAAAAAAAAAATGAGCTGGAAGGGATCACCAACCATATTTCAATATACAATTTACATGACCTTACATGTATATATATATATATATATATATATATATATATATATATATATATATAGATATAGATATAAAATACACATACATACATATGTATTCATAAAGGTAAATAAATATCCATAATTTCTGTTAACCCAGAAATCTTAGATCATTTAGTAATTCCTGTGAAAGTTAACTTCATATGTTCATTTGCTTATGCAGATAAAATTAAATATAGTTTTAATATGAATTCATTATATTGTAGGAGAGTAATACCCAGTTATCTTCAGTCCAGATGAAAATTTCACATCTTTCTGTATATGCTGAAGCAGGTAAATTACATTTATAAATTTCATTTTCAGTTAGAGTGATACAGTTTAGATGTGCAATGAAGCTGATGACTTATGCTTAATGCAAACATTGGTTGAGCTATCCAGGGCTGAGATATCTAGGAATTTTAAAACCTGTCCAGTAAATAAATGCTTTAAAACTGTTAATGCTGCTACTTATAGAAATGTATGTTGCATCTGAACAGCGTTTACTCAAAAGTAGAAAACCACATCAGTACAATGAAGTAAACAGTTCTGAAATGTGATATTACTAGTTTATTACATGAGAAAGGGTTTGAACTCAAACAGAAAAAACTGCAATATTGTCGGGAAGATGTAACCGTTTGGTTACTTCATGCAATTTATTGGATTCGTAGGAGTTTTAAGACAGTTTTACTCTATAACCATGTATGACTTGCTGATACCCACCCAAAGGCCTTACTGCCTATCTCAAGGAGGAAGAGACCAGTTAGTTCCAGGGTAAATCTGAGAGCAGTCATCCAGTCAGCCAGATTTAGTCTGAAAAAAGATACTGAATCCTATTGCTTACCTGAGAAGGAAAGTTATTTTATAGAAAGGGAGACTATGGATGGTGAACCTATCTGTCCATTATGTTCCATTTATCTACTAATGAAGGTTCAGGTTGCTGGTTCTAGTACTAGCTGACCTGTTTGATTTATTGAGACACTGGACTTTTAATGGTATCGTCCTCAAGCATCACCCCCTCAGGAGTCTATATGACACAGAGTACAGGGTCAGAGCTTTTCTCTTAAGACCAGAGATCTTTTTTTTTTTTTGTTAGGAATCTTTCAGACACTTCATGTTTATTGAGATGTTGAGTAAGATACACACCAAATGGAGCCTTGTACTCTGTAATGGGTTTGATCAGTGCTGAATACAGGCAAACACTAACATCTCTGGATGCAGGTGGACCACCTTTGGTTACTAGTTGTGTCTACAGCTGCCACATGATGGTCAAAGGAGAGGAAATGGATAAACCAAGTACCCAAGTCCTTGACTGCATTTTATTTTAGTAAGGGTGTGTTATCTATAATGGCTGTTGGGTGTAATTTCTGTTTTCTAAAAGAAACAACACTACACTTTGCAGCATTAATTTTACATCCATGTTTTCTCCCTCTTAATAAAAAGTCTGCATATCATTGCTGGAGCCTTCCTGTGTCCTGACAGAGTGCTCTTCAAACTATCTGGAGATATACAGAGCTGAGTGTATTTTTCTGGCACTTCAGAGTTGTGTACTGGTAATTGTTGCTTGACTAATTTTATATCATTGCTGGCTGACTTCAGAGTTGTGCACTGTTATTTTTGCTTCACTATATAGTTTTTCAGATCTCTGCTGAAGGTGTTGGTTTTTTCATACCCACCCTCCCTATTCCTGTGTTGTTGTTTAAATTTGGAGGCTTTTGCAGTTGCCCGCCCCCACTGTAGATTTGATCTGGGACACTCTCCCCAGTCCCATTTCTTTACCTCATTCTACCTAATAGACTCCTTCTGCATTGTTTTTAGTCCTTTTTAATTTAATTGCATTTTTTAAACTGTTTGGTCTAACATTGCTACATACTCAAGTGTGCTAGCTTGCACTGTATTTGAATTGTTTTGACTGCTGTTTTAGCTACTTTTCTGTATAAAAAAAAAAAAAAAAAACTTTCCTGTAACTAGTGTAGTCCAGATTCAGATTTGCTGTATCCAGGACTGTATGTAAGCTTCTGAGCCCCCCCCCCCCCAAGCTTTCTGTGTTGGAGGAAGCCTTTTAAATTATCAGTGGGAGTGGTAAGCACTAGCTAACCTATCTACCACATAAGGAGTGGTCCTGGTCCAGAAATTGTAGTTATTGGCCGTTTGGGCAGTTTTTCCATCTCTCTCAACTTTCTGATTTAAAAGCCCACATTTGCACTTGTTTCCCCCCTTTCCTGTAACTAGTTTAGTCCAGTTACAGATTCTTACTTTTAGCATTTGAATTTGCTTATTCGTGATCAGCACTTGTTCAGAACTTGTAGGCACTAAATAACCTACTAATTACTACAACACTCAACCTTCCTCATTACCTAGAGGAAAACAGCTCTTGTACTCACTTTCCTCACTTATCTAGAGGAAAATAAAAATTCAGGCATGTCCAAGGGTCAGCTCTCAGTGTTCTCTCCTGTCTATCTGATGAAGCTGGGCATCTTGGGGCAATGTAGAAATTGCCTCATGTACACAGACAACCCTCTCCTCCTACCACCCAACACTACAACCTGTGAGAGATGCACTTATCTAGCCAAACTGTAGGTAAAGCTCTCTCCAATCAAGACTGAACTTGACAGTCAAGAGGAGAAGGTAAACACTTGCACCACACCACACTCATCACATAGTCTCACTAAATCTACACCACCAAACTCTACACATAGAAACACAAAAACATTCACGGAGGCTCTCAGTAATAATCTGCTCAAGTTACAGAAACCTCCAAAGCAGAAATGCAAGCAACCTCCACCCCCCCAACACAACCCAAATGACACTTAGCCCACAGACTCAGTGTGCCACTCAACCACAGCCAATAAGGCAAAACAACGTACCCAACACACTAGTCATAGGTGACTCTATAGTCAGGCACACTGATGTCCCACTCACCAGGTTAAACAAGCAGAAGGTTACTGTCAGCTGCCTGTCAGGTGCCAGGATCTGCCACATAACCCACGCACTCAGGTCACTCCACAACAAGTGCAAATATTACTCTGTCATTGTCCATGTTGGTGTGAATGACCTGAGATGTACCTCCCTGGACTACATGAAAAGAGACATGGAAGAGGTCTCCGATCTTGTAGCCTAGGCAGGTATGACCCTAGCCCTGAGTAGCATTCTGCCATCACCCAAAATTATGCCACAGTACAAGGGCAAAATTATTGACTTCAGCAATTGGCTAAGCCTCTGGTGCCATTCTAAAGGGATCCAGTATCTGTCTGCCTGGGATGACATGGTCGACAGGCCACGATGCTTTGCCAAAGATGGCCTGCACCTGTCACCCCTGGGATTCCGGATACTGGCTAAGGGTTTTGCCACCCCTATAGTGCCTTTTTTAGGCAAGGTTCAAATGACAAATTCACCACCATAACAGGAACAGGCAAGCAAAAACTGAGGGTGATGCTACTCAATGCTAGAAGTCTAAATCTCAAAATGCACTCACTCGAGGCATTCCTTAAAATGGAGAACATCAATATCTGTGCAGTGACTGAGATCTGGTTCAAGGCTCAAGAGAGCACCCCTGCACTACCAGACTATAACTCATATCACACTTTTCGGCCATGTAACCTGGACTGGAACACCAAAGGCGGAGGTGTGTCCATATTCATTAAGGATATCCACACCTCCAGGCTAGTTGCTCAGCATAATGCAGCTGAGGTTATCCAAGTGCAACTAACTCTGGGCAAAACTGCAATCCAAATTGTAGCTTGTTACAGATCTCCCACCATGCCCCAGGATTCCCACTCCTCTTTTCTTGATGTACTGGAAAATATTAGGGTTCAACCAAACACCGTAATATAGGGCAATTTCAACTACCCCACCATTAAATGGGAAAACTTCTCATGTACCAACTCCTTTGCTCAACGCTTTCTGGAATTCATAAACTCCAATGCCCTGGATCAACTTATCCACACCCCCACCAGGGCCAGCAATATCCTAGATCTAGTCATTACCAATATGAGTGACAGGTGTTCCACACCTGAAATCAACGCCTCATTGGTCCGATCCAACCATAAGCTAATTACCCTAGATATCCACATCCTGCCTCCACCCCCCATTAAGGAAACCATGGTAAAAAATTTCTCCAAAGCCAACTTCATGCTTCTTAGGACAGAAGTGGTGAACTTCATGACACCCATGCAGATGGACAATACAGTTACGACTACTGAATCCTACACAATTACACTTTATAAGCACTTACACGAGTGCATGGATCATGCTATCTCAAACAGAACCAAGACGCTCTCCTCCAAAAAAGGAAGCTAATCTGGTGGTCCCCTGCCATAAACAAGCTGTACAACAGAAGGAAGAAACTCTTGCAAAAGAGAGTAAAATCCCACGAGTGGAGGAGCTCCCTGGTCAGCCTCAGTAAGAAGCTGCGATCTCTGATAAAGTCCTCCAAAGCTAGTTACGAAAACAAAATTGCCACTAATTCTAAAGACAACCACAAAGCATTCTATAGCTATGTCAAGAATTTCAATGGCAACACTCAGATCTGCTCTGGGTTACAGCACAATGGCACTAAATATACAGACCCAACTGATATTGTCAACATCCTGGCAGATACGTGCTGTGCTAACTTTATGACTTTAGGTTCATAGGTTCATACTAAGCTAACTGCCCTTGTGAGCCATTTTAAGCCTAGCCAATTATCCCTTGTGAGACACAAACCCTGCACCCTGTGTTTGTAAGGCAAACACCTTAACCATTAGGCCACTCTCCCCCTCTCACCCCCTAAAGAGCCCATCTCTATACCGGAAGAATGCAAAGTTCCTGTAATCACGGCTGCACAGGTAAAAACCACACTCTCCAAAGCCAAGAACACAGCATCCATGGGACCAGACAACATCCCAGGTTGCGTTCTACATGAACTACAGAATGAACTGGCACCCCACCTAAGTACCGTGTTCAGTCATAGCCTTACCTCAGGCTTTGTGCCTGCTGAATGATGTGCAGTTATGGTTATCCCGCTCCACAAGGGGGGAGCCACCACAGACCCCGGGAACTACCGCCCCATTAGCCTGACGAGCCTGGTCTGCAAGGCCATGGAATGTATCATCATGGAACTTATAAACAAAGACATTGGTAATCTCCAAACTCTGGATCCCACCCACTTAAGGTTTGTAAAAGGCAGATCATGTCTCCTAAACCTGATAGACTTCTTTGAAGCAGTCACCAAAGCCGTAGGCAAGGGTAAGGTAGTTCACACAGCCTATCTAGATCTTACCAAGGCTTTCAACACCATCCCCCCCACTCTGGAATTATAGATAAACTCACTAAACTAGGTATAAATCCCTATGTCACAAGATGGGTTGCCAACTGGCTCACTGACAGAACCCACACTGTGAAAGTAGCAGACTCCAAATCTGACATCAGACCAGTGACAAGTGGAGTGCCACAGGGTTCAGTCCTGGGTCCTCTCCTGTTTGGTATCTACTTCTCTGAAGTACAGGCTAACACAGAAAGTCTTTGGCTAATGAAGTTCACAGATGACTGCAAACTAGGAGCCATAATTGAAACCCCTAATGATGTGGACATCCTACAAAAGGGCCTCACTGAGACAGATGCCTGGTGTCAAAGCCATGGCCTCAAGCTCAATGCCAAAAAGTGCATTGTCATCCCCTTTGATAAAAACTCTGTACCCATGAACTACAACATAGGCGGTAGCATACTTAACACCAAAAGTGTGATAAGAGACCTTGGGACACAGGTGGACAGTAGTTTCTCCTTTGATAATCACATCACCACAGTAGTCAGGAAATCCTTCTATGTGGCACACCTCATCACAAAATGTTTCTCATCCAGAAAAAAAGAAGTTATTGTTCCTCTCTACTCATCACTCATTAGACCCATTATAGAGTACAACGCCCCTTTTGGTATGTACCTCACAAGACATCTACAAAAACTGGAAAGGCCACAGAAATACTTCACAAAGAGGATTACAGGCCTCAAACAGATGCCCTACGCAGACCATCTAAAAAAACTCCAGCTTTACTCCGTCACATATCGCCTACTCAGAGGTGATCTCTGTCTAATATACAAAGCTATGTCAAACCCAGAGCGACTAGACATGCTCCACTTAAAGAAATCCAAATCCCTCTAAGCTACATGCTCTAGGGTCCTAATCCTTGTCACCACAATAAACAGAACATGCTGGAGGCATAGATTCCTGTCCCAGAGACTTCCCTTACTCTGGAGTAAACTACCTATCTATATCAAGCAAAGCTCCTCATTAGCACTCTTCAAGAAAAATATTTATGATTGGAAGGGAAATAGGAAATTCACCCCGGGGATCACCACTGTGGCTCTGCTTGACAGGGGCACAGGAAAATAATTTTCTTGAGTGGCAAAAACCAGGGTACCTTTTTGGCTAGGCTTGTATAGGCCCCAGGGCCGATAGCCTAGTACCTACCTATGAACCTATGAACATCAGTTGCAGTTGTTTCATTGTAGTGAGAGATTATAAACCTATCTAGTTTGTTCTGTAATTGCATTATAGTTTCCTCAATCCCATTCTTCCCTGCCCCCCCTTTTTTTAAATGTCCCATGTCATCTTGAATGTTTTTGTAAATTCCTTATAGCATTGCATTTTATGAGTCCATTACCCTTACTGTACAGAGTAAAAAGGTCACACAGACAAACCAGTTAGTAAAAACTACAAGAGAAGGTAGAGTTTTCACTGTGTGATACCTTAAACCTCCTCTAATGGAGGCCCGTGGGATGTATGCAAATGACCCCTTAAGGACATCAGTTGTTTCAGCTATATGGCTTCTGTATATCCATGAATTTTTATTTCTTTTTAATGTCTATGTGGATACATTCAGGCTTATAAAGAAAATCCCCACTAGCTGTGAGCATGCTTGTTTCGGCCTACTTATGACCTCATCAGCACAGCGAAAGTGGACTGTTTCAGTATACTTTAGAAACACAGGATGTGTACATCCAGCTGATGTCCATAAGCATTAAGGTGTCTGCAAAAAATCCCAGCTACAAGTTTGTACAAGCACTGCATCTATGAGGAAAAATAACAAGCACTAAGAATAACAAGCAAGAAAAATGACAAGTGAGCAAAGCACTTCAGTTGGGTCAGCACAGTTTATTTTCCGTATAACTGACAACGATTGCAACTGGACACACGGTATTTATACTCTCTTAAAATATGTCATCCTGCCTTTATGTTTTATTTATTTTATTGCATTTGTTTATTTATTTGTTTTATTTCATCTGTCTTTCTGTTTTACATAGTGCTGACTTAGATAAAATAATGTTGTGGGTCCTAATCTAGTCATGCAGGTATTTTAAAAAAAGGTTGCTGAGCTTGTTTATTTTTGTAAAGGATACAGACACAAGCATTTCTTGCTCCACTTTATCATGGCCTTATTATTTTTCTAATCTTTCTAATAAGAAGCACTTTTCATTATTAGTATAGCTACACTAATATTATATTATTATTATTATATTACTATTATTATATTATTAGTATAGCTACATGTGATATCTGTTTTGCTGTTACTATTAAATGATTAAGAATTAATGAAAGGTTGCAACATGTGAAGTAATACCAGAGCTTAACAAAGAAAATAACTTCATATAATCAAGTCTGCAGCACATATAAACAAGACACACCATCTGTTCCTACCCTTCGTTCTATAGACACCATATGAAGTTGAACCATATGTTTAAATTGCTTGTAATTGTTCTTTAGTGTGTACTATGTCAATTCTTGCCTGTATAACTTCTTTGGAGCTTTTCTCCCTGGGCCTCCGCTGAAAATGGACATGTAGCCAGTCAACAAATGTAAAATAAATAAATAAATAAAACAAGTAAAAGCAATATACATTTTCTTATCCTTTGATGTCTGTAAATATATATGTACATTCTCTTTATTCTCTGCCCATATGTTTTCAGAATGTTTCTGACAGAGATAGAAAATTACTGAGTAATACATGTTTATGCATGTTTATGCAACTTCTAATAGAGGAGCCTTTCCCTGTTGTTATAATACATCAGTGTGTCAGTGTGTGACCCATGTTCCAGGCTGCTGGGACCTTTTCATGGTAGGCTGAGTTGGCAGTTCTAAGAGCTACTGCAAAGTCTTATTACATCTGATTATTAGAGAATTTAATTCCAGTCAATGTAAATATTAACTTATATTGATGATTATGCTTTAATAGAAGAATTCTGCATAATCACTATCTTACTTTGGCTGGTGCACTTTTAGCCAGGCATTGCATTTTCTTTCAGCTTTTTATTCTTTTTAACTCCTGTCATGTTTTCAGTCACTGACATTCATGTGAAAGATTGTTTGCACATGTTGCGCAGAAAAGATTTTGTAAGCTGGTGTGTCAAATTTGTTTGAGATGCCAGTGCTATAATACTTACCATGAAGAAGTAATTTTGCACATCTACAAGTAGTTGGTCCTACAGTCTGGTTTCTATACTATCTCCTGTCCCCCTCATCTTTTTCTCAAGATGGTTTTGTCACATTTCCATACATCTGATCTTATATCAGCTGCAGTGGTGCAGCAGTTAGCATTGTCGCCTCAGAGCAAGAGGTTATTTGGTTCGATTCTTGGCTGGAGTTCCTTCTGTGCGGAGCATGCATGTCCTCCCCATGGCTGTATTCATGTTAAAGACATGCAGATAGGTGCATGTGGGTGTGCCTTCCATGCAGGTTGGGCATTGGGCTGGCAACTCGGGACCGTAAAAATCCACTGCCAATCAATCTGCGGACCCGTGATCTGCTATGGTGACCCATAACTGGGAAAAGCCGAAAGACATTGCTTGCCATACATCTGATCTTATGCACACATCATCATATCTCCCTCTTGCTTCTTTCTAGTCCCTTGTGAAAACCTCCTAGGCTTCCCTAGTTCCTGGTCATATCTCTTCCCTTTCATACTGTGCACCTCTGTGATTTCTTTCCTCTGGGATCCTTCTAGTAGACTGATGTTCCTTCTTATGTATGCCTTCCAGAGATGCATACAGTGGTCAAGGTATGGTCTAATTAGGATTAGGTAAAGAAGGAGCATTATCTCTTTTCTCCTGAGGTCTGTTTCTGATCATACACACCAGCCTTCTATTGGCTACTGGCATTGCACGCTCTCTACTTCTGATTGGCCAGTTAGCAGTGATAAACACCCTGAATGATTTTCCTGCTCTCCTGCAATCAGTTCCACTCAACTCAGCTAAAACATCTGATAAGTGTGCTATGGCCCAGGTGCAGTGCATTACATTTGTTTGCACTGAACCTCAACTGCTACCTTTCAGCATACGTTTAGTCACCCTCTGAAGATCATTCCTTAGACCCCCCGCCCACTTCTCTGCTTCTGTACCTATCTTTGTATTATCAGTGAAAAGACGGATCTTGTTCTGCAGTCTCTCACCGATGTTTGAAGCAAGCAAACTGAAGAGGACTGGACCCAGGACTAACCCCTGTAACACTCCACTAGTCAGTTTCTCTCCACCTGACATTCCTCTCATAGTGGTTCTGGAACACTGATGATAATGCTGAGGTTGCTACATCACAGAATGTACCTATGTTAGGCGTCCTGTAATACTGAGGATACTGCTGAAGTAAATAGATCAGGGGATATCCCTGTGATGCATCTATATCATATTATCGTATGATGTAAATAGCAAATGCTATTTCATCGTACCGATAATATCAAAACAACAAAATATCGAACAAACGGAACAGCAAATTTTTTTCCCAGGGAAAAAAATTTGCTGTGCCGTAAAAAAAAAAAAAAAAACTTAAACACAAATTTAAGTGGGGGGCTTTGATATTTAGTTCATTCGATACTGTTATATAGACCCCCCCCCATGACAATAGTGACAGAACAGGGGTGCCTTCTATGTGGAGTCTACATGTCCTCCCTGTGCTCATGTAGGTTTCCTCCCACATTCCAAAGACATGCAGTAGGTGGGTTAGACATTCTTAATAGGTTCATAGGTTGGTACTGGGCTATCTGCCTGAAGGCATATATTAGCCCAGCCACATTGTGCGGTATTCACCACCCCTTTAGTAGTTCCCTAGACCCTTGTACTAGCAGCTAGTACCCTTGGCCCCTGTCTAGTAGTGCTGTTCGTGTGATCCCCGGTGTGAGCTTTCTGTTACCCATCCACTCATCAAGGTTCCTCGTGAAGAGTGATAGTGAGGGGCTCTGCCTTATGTAGATCAGAACCCTGTTCCAAAGTAAGGGAAGTCCCTGCGAAGGGAATCTATCCCTCCAGCATGTTCTATTCATTGTTGTGTTGAGGTTTATATCCCTAGAGCGTGTAGTGTGTGTGTGTGTGTGTGTGTGTGTGTGTGTGTGTGTGTGTGTGTGTGTGTGTGTGTGTGTGTGTGTGTGTGTGCACGCAAGTGTGTGGTGTAAACCATGGCTCTAGACAATTGTCACTGTTGAAGTGACACCCTGACCCGATGTGCAAAAAAGGGGAAAAGGGGTTGTGGATGGCTGGATTACTGGTAGTATGCACAACAACTAATCCCATCTGCTCTAACTGATTGTGATATTTGCACCCCTGAACTACCTTACTCATGTATATTAACTATCAATGTACCCCTACCATACATCATCATCATCATCAGCCCCCTTTTTCCCATTTTTCTACATGGGGTCGGGGTATCATGTTAACTGTCGCCATCTCTCTTGATTCAGTGCCACACTCCTGCCTTTTTCAACACTCATGCCTGACTGTCACAGATCTTCTTTCACACAATCCATCCACCTCTTTGCTGGATGTCCTCACTTCTTCTTACCTTCTTCCTGTCTGTCCCAAATCTTCCTCACCAGATTGTCTTCTGCTTTTCTACACATGTGCCCAAACCACCATAATCTGTTCTCTTTGATCTTTCCTGCAATTGGAACTACTTTGGCTTCTGCTCTTATGTCCTCATTTCTTCCCTTGTCTCACAGTGTGCATCCTACCACCTTTCTCAGGCACTTCATTTCCATCACCTCTAGCTTTTTCAGCTGTTCTGCCTTTACTGCCCAGGTATCTGTACCATACAGTAGTACTGGTCGCACCACTGTCTTGTACACCTTACTTTTCAGCTTCTTTGGCATTCTTCTGTCATAGACTACACCTGACACTCTATGCCAGTTGGCTGCAGCACCTCTGATTCTAGCTTTGACCTCTTCATTCAGACTACCCTTCTCTTCAACTACCCCTCCCAGATACTTGAAGCTGCTTACCTGTTCCACTATCTTCCTTTCTATCTCTATTCTTAGCTTCTTCTGATTTCCCAAATTTGCTGCCATTACCACCATCTTATCTGTGCTTAGTTTCATCCCATGTGCCTTCAGATTTGCATTCCATTCCCCTATCCTTTGCTGAAGTTCTAGCTCAGAGTCTGCCTGTACTTCCACATTGTCAGCATACAGCAGCTTTGTTGATCCGTCCCCTCCAACCTGTTTGCTAATGTAGTCCATCACCAGTATGAACAGCAGTGGGCTCAGAGATGAACTCTGGTGTACACCCACTCCCACTGGGAGCCCCTCTGTGAGGTCGAACACTTTTCATACTTGAGTCATTGGGTCCTTGTACATAGCCTGCACTAATTCTACCAATGTTTCTGGGACTTCAAGCCACCACAGTACTGCCTAGATCAGCTTTCTTGGGACCTTGTTATATTCTTTCTCCAAGGCCAGGAATGCCCGGTTGGACTCTCTCCTCATCTCTAGCTTCTTCTCAAGTATCTGTCTCAATGCAAACATCGGGTCAGTTGTGCCACATCCTGATCTGAATCCAAACTGCTCATCTTACATCTTACATTCTACTACTCTGCATATCCATTTATCAATCACCCTCTCTAGAACTTTCATGCAATGTGATAGGAGTGTGATGCCTCTGTACTGCCCAAAGTTATGGATGTCCCTTTTGTCTTGTACACTGGCACAAGTATGCTTATTCTCCAGTCATCTGGGATACACCTTTCTCTCCACACTGCTATTAGTACCTTCAGGAGTCAGTTCTCCCCTATCACACCCAACATCTTTATCATATCTGCTGTGACTCATCTGAACCTGCTGCTTTTCCTGACTTCATCTTCCTTAGTGCTGTTCTTACTTCTTCTAGGGTGGGCTCCTCTTCTTCTCTCATTGTAGGCTTACAGCTTATGTGGGGGTTTCTTTATTCAGAAGCTTCTGGAAATACTCCTTCCGTCTGCCTCTGATGTCCTCTAGACTGGTGAGCTGGTTGTTGCTGGCATCCCTTATGATGGGTGTCTGACTATCTTCTTTATCTCTCTGTCCTGATATAGTTTCTTTGTGCCCCTTACTGAGTCACTTTCCAGAAGTTGGTACAGTGCCTCCAATGCCCTATTCTTTGCTATTGCAACTTTTTCTTAGCGGCTTTGTTAGCCAACCAGTAGTCCTTCCTAGCTTGGTCAGTCTTTTCTATCTCCCACTTCTTCCTGCACTCTTTCTTTCTTTTGATGACTTCCTGGACTTCTGCATTCCACCACCAGTTTTCCTTATGTACCTTATTTCCATACCTGGCTCAGCCACATATCATTTCTGTAGTCCTAATGCATGCTGTTTTTAGGTGCTGCCACCCTTCCTCAACTTCAAATATTTCCTCCTCTTCTTGGGGTGCTAGAGCTCTGAGTAATTCCTTGAACTGTTGTACTTTCACTCCAGTCAACTTCCAGGTCTTTACCTTGGTCTCTGTTGACCTTAGAGCCTTCTCTGATCACTGCTTGCAACTGATTGTGACAACTAGTGGTTTATGCTGTGGGCCGACTGTTTCACCGGTGATGACTTTGCAATCACTGATTCTACCCCAGTGCCTTTTCCTTACTAGGAGGAAGTCTACCTGAGTTGCATGTTGGCTACTCTTCTATGTGAGCTTGTGACTGTCTCTCTTTCT
Organism: Protopterus annectens; assembly: GCF_019279795.1. NCBI lineage: Eukaryota > Metazoa > Chordata > Ceratodontiformes > Protopteridae > Protopterus > Protopterus annectens. The sequence goes on from NC_056747.1 coordinate 1,340,740,011, forward strand.
GAACCATGTGTTGGCTGCTACCAAGCCATTTACCAGACAAGTCTACAATGGCGATTTCTTCTTTATTCCTGTTGCCCCACCCATGTGAGCCCAGGCAGTCCTCATAGCCTGTTCTGTCTGTCCCAATATGTGCATTCAAGTCACCCATTATCAACAGCAGTTCATGTTGTCCTTCTTTATCTAGTAGGTCCTGCAACTGTTGTCTGAATGCACTCTTTTCCTTACTATCACAACCCTGCTGTGGGGCACAGCCTGAGATTATGAATACTGCCCTGTCATTACACTGGAGTCTGACTTGCATGAGTCTGTCATTAATTCTCATGATATCTCTTGCTGCCTTCTGAAGCCTCTCTCTCACCACAATTCCTACACCTTTTCTAGCCTACTCTCCACCTGAGTAGTAGACTCTGGATCCCAAGCCAAGTGGCTTTGCTGCACTGCCCTTCTATCTCATCTCTTGGATACATAGGATGTCCAGCCTCCTCCGTATCATCATGTCATCCACTTCCAAGCTGTATCCTGTCAGTGAACCTACATTAAGCATAGCAATTCTTAGTTCATGTTTGGCAGGTTGGTTGGTTTTATGTCCAGCTTTCACACAACAGAGCTGTCCCAGGTAACCCAGGCTGGACAACTAGACACTGCCCTGCCAGTAGCTTATTGATTCAGGGCTGCTGGGCTTTATGGCAGGCACACTCTGGCAAAAAGGGACACGTATACCCCTCCCACTGTTAGCATGGGTCCCTGGTGTGGGTCAGAGTAGGCCAGGTCCCCAACCCACTTATCACTGGTAACTACCCATGCCAATTTTTGGCAACATTAGTCAACACGACCGAATCACCTAGAGCCATATTTTACACCATCCAGTGGCTAGCCCTTCCATGGCGTGCAGTCTGTGATCCGTGTTCTCCTATCTTGAGGATACTGTGCACCACAGTAGCTGCCCAAAGCAGTCGGTCTGTACAACTCTTTCCCCTAGAGGGCACCATGTAGGGTCTCTGCTGCTGCCCACAGCTCCATTCATTGGTGAGTTTGAGATGGAAACCCTCAGCATGTTTTCCGAACATGGGAGAAATCCCACAGAGACACAAGGAGAACATGGAAACTCCAAACAGGCATTGGTCAGAGGTCAGAATCGAACCTTGTACCTTGTGCATGGGAGGCAAAGACCTTAACCACAACATGCTCTCTTCCTAGCAGCACCACTGCACAGAACAAGCTCAGACACAAAAATGCACAGTCAAAGTGTAGCACTACCCAAATACTGCATGTATGTACCCCCATTCCTAGCCCTTACTTTAACACTATTCAGCAAACACTCACACACATATACATTCAACCTCAATGCTGACATTTTATTACAAATAAAAGTTTCAGCATTTGTACCTACATCTAGTTACCTTATATTCAATAATTTAAACTTCATTGACTTCACCTCACAGCAAATGAGACTATTCAACCATTTCAGTACTAAAAAAAAACTTTACAACAAACTAACCTTCAACCAAATGTTCTGTATTCATATGTGTGTTTTGTGTGTGTGTGTGTGTGTGTGTGTGTGTGTGTGTGTGTGTGTGTGTGTGTGTGTGTGTATGTGTGTGTGTGTGTGTATGTGGGTATGTGTGACATCTATATTATAACATTGAAGTTTTTAAACATCGAATGTTATAATATTGAACCCCAAACACCAAAATCTGAAAACATCGAACAGTCAGAATAGCGATTTTTTTCCCAGAGAAAAACTTTGCTATTCCAAGAAACATACACACAACACAAACACACACAAAAAACATATATCATTATACATATTAATATGATCCATAGGCTTGTCTACAAATGTAAGTAATCTGTATGTTATTTACTGAGCCTCAAAAATGTAATCACAGTGCACCCTGCTGGAAAAGAGCAGAAATGTGTATAAACTACATGCCTATGCAAATGAATGTGTTGATAGCAAAGGCTGGACTATATAGAGTTAACTTACAAACTCTTGAGAAAATAAGTGGAAATTGTTTATGACCCTATTATCTTTGTTTCAGCTCAAAGCAGAATGTAGAGGTGTAGGCTTTCCTATTGTCTGGAAACAGAGGTAATTGCAGGTTTCGAATGTAAAGGTTTTTAAAAGTTTTACAATTTCCAGTTCTAGGCAAGTTTCTAAGAGATAAGTATTCTTGACACTGAGGTATTATATTTTAAGTTCTTGTTGGCCTGGAAACTAAAAGCAGAATTGACAAGAATGAGGTAATCTGAGATGACCAGCAGAAATGTTTGTGATTAATTTAAGAACTAGTCTATGCATTTTGTATCTTGCTCTGGACCTGTAAATACCCACTCATCTGTATTTGCCTGGCTCTGTAAGTAAGACATTTAGGGCATACTATCTCTTAGATAAAGAGAGAAATACAGTAAGATTAGTCTAGATGTATTCTGTATTTATGTGAGACTGTCATGCAATGTTGTTTTAAAATATTTCCTGTCATTCTGAACTCTATTGTCACTGTGTTGAGTTATTGATCATTGTCTTGTGCTTTTATTATTTATTATTAAATATATTTAACATTTTAATTGTGGCTGGTTTTGTTAGAGATATTTCAGCTCTTACAGTACGTGCATATGTATTTGGTGGTACTGTGCAAGCCAGTCTTGAGTAGCCTTATAAATTCTAGTCACACTTACCATTGGATAATAGTAACATTACACAGTAGGATCAGGCACCCTTTGGTAAGGACCTTTTTAGTAGCTGATAATGGTTGTTGGTGGCAGCTGGTAATACCTTATAGTCTGGGCAAAAGGGAGCATAGCTAGTAAACCTATCCCAGCCTTCCTCAGGAGTGTCTGTGTGCTTGCAAATAAATCAAATCTCAAAGTGTGTGTAAGCTACTTTGGCAGGGACACAAAGCACTGGTTGGACAGAGACGGTGCTGGAGGTTTTTGCTTGACCACTCAACTGAGATCTTAACCGTATAGCTGTGCCAGTGGGGAGTCTTATTGGGGATCTGTATAAAGAGGGAGAAACCAGCCCCAGACTGACTGTGATCTCTGTGTGCTCTTAAGGGAAATTGTACTTTACTGTGTGTGTACCTATCATCCCCTCAATGTGCATATCCCCCACTGGTGTTAGTGGTGAGGATTGAGGCTCCTTGACGACTGGGCCAGTGCACAGGTGTTACATTGACTGTCAGAATATAAAGTAGCGTTGTAATGTTTCTAAATGTGGGCATGTCTCTTTACATTTTTATGGGAAGTATCTAAAGTAATATGGTGCATGTTTTGGGCACTACTGGCAGTAGTGGCAGTGTGTACAGTACTGGAAGGTAAGTGAAAGGTATCTCATTCCCTGCAATGGTGCTCAGGAACTTTGCCCTGTAACTTCCAGTGGGCGAAACCTATGCCTTTTGACAGAATCAGATTATGTCCTCACATTTCAAACAAATGTTCATATCTCTGGAATCATAGGGGTTATTAAATAAGTGTAAATGGCAAACTATTCGGCACAAACTATTTTTACAGTCGTAATATTCTTTAGGTTCTAGGTCTTAAAATGAATTTTATAAGTCACAGTAAACAGAGTAACTATTACATCTGCAATATTTTATAAACAATATCTCTGCAACCTCTCAAGTTACACACATACTGTTAGCAACATTTTATTCATACAACTGAGAGCTTTCATATGAGGCTAAGACGTTCTGTCTGTATTACTTGGTTGTTGAGATATTTAGAAAAATGTGAAAATGTTATCTATATAAATTAATATCATAAGAACAACAATTAATTTCTATTTACTTGCACTTGATCGAGGTCAAATATTAAAGTAGTTGAGATGGCCATTGTGTAAGCTTTAAGATAAAATCTTTTAAAACCTTGTACAGTGCATGGTTTTGAAATTGTTGATGCAAATATGAACAAGCAGTATTTGATGCCTTGAGGCATCTGTAGGAGTTAACTGCAGATGCACCTGGAGGTGTCACTTGGATATAATGAGTTATATGCCCTTTTCACCACTGTATTGTGATCATTAGTATATATAGTTGGGGGTTGGAGGGCATAGCCCCCCGCATTCAGGTTGTGGGGGTCATAGCCTCCCCACCTAGTTTGGATTTATATCCTCTGGTTTCTCTTAAGAGGTAAGTAAGTAAGTAGTTTTTTAAGTTTTGGAAAGAGTTGGTAGTTGATGTCTATGGCTTAAAATTCAGTATTTTGAAGTTCAGCATTGTAAGCTTTCAGTATAATGAGACTCAGTGAAATGAGTTTTCAATATTTTGAACATTAAGTATTGTGGTCTCAGTCAAATAAAATTCAGTATTTTGAGTTTTCAGTCATGTGAAGTAGATATATGTGGTTTACTATCAAAATGTCGATCCGTACTACGTCGAATAACGTATAATCGAAAACGGATGTTCGAAAGTGGTACCATCGGTGTCAAAAATAACAATCTAACAACGGGTTTTAACATGGGTCGAGATAGGGGAGAAGTTTGTAGTTCGGAATAACACTGAACACCTACCTCGACCCATGTTAAAACCGTTCCTGGATTGTTTTTTGACATCGATGTTACCGTTTTCAAACTTCCATTGTCGATTATACATTATTCGACGTAGTACAGATCGACATTTTGATAGTAAACCATATATATATATATATATATATATATATATATATATATATATATATATACACATATATAGATATATCTATATAAACATATATATACACACACACACACACACACACACACACACACACACACACACACACACACACACACACACATGCACACACATGCACACACACACACACACACACACACACACACACACACACACACACACACACACACACACACACACACACATGCACGCACATGAACACATACATATATAGATATATAAATATAAATATATATATATATATATATATATATATATATATATATATACCGCTACCAAAAACGTCCAGCACTCTAATCCAAATAATAATCACAAGTAATGCAAATAATGCAAACAGCCGTTTTGGAAGAAAAGGCTTTATTAAGCCATGCAGTCTGCCCCACAGACCGGTTTCGCTTTACCAAAGCGTCATCAGTGTGTAAAGGCAGTGACGCATATACGTATTTTTATATCAACACAAATTTCTTCAATTAAAGAAACAGAACATGAAGCTATTCAATCTAAAATATAAATATAAATGACATGAATATATTTAGATTGAAAATACCAACATCAGCTAACTATATATGAAGTATGTACTCCTATATGCACGTTGATAAATTAAACTATGATATAATATGGCATGGAATTTACCAGTGATCATTTAAACCTGGCTTAAACAAAGCCCCCAGGTTAACAATCCACCTACGTTCTTTAGTAGTTAATATTTTGTGCCTGTCTAACTCTGATTTACTTATATCTGTAACTTTATCAATCCCTACAAATACAAAATGTGCCTTAGGATGGACTAAAATATGTTTATACAATGCACTTCGCATTCTTTTACATTTTATATCACTTATATGTATGGCTATCCTTTGTTTTAATACACAAGATGTCTGTCCGACATAGAAAGCGACACACCGACATATGGCCATATATACCACCCATGGTGTAGTACAGGTCACAAAACAATGAATATCATATACCCTACTTGTATTAGTCGAGGTGAATGATGTTGTTTTAGACATCAACTTACAATATTTACAGTGTCCACAGTATGTGCTGCCCTTTGTTGAAGTACTAGGTTCAAAAAGAACCACTCCTTTCTTGTAACCCGAAAAATGTTCTCCAATGGACTTACCCCTCCTATATCCAAACTGGCATTTATTATCTAAAATAGTCGACAGATATGGGTCATTATGTAAAATAGACCAATATTTGTCAACTATCTGTCTAATGTAATAAGTATTACTGGCATATGTGGTCATAAATCTAATCGTACTAGACTGTTTGTGCATAATATTTTGTTTGTCCTGTAATAACATATTCCTATCAGCTGTCCTCACTACTTCCTTAGCCTGATTAATCATACCAGTATGATAGCCCCTAGCTTTAAACCGATGTGTTAAATCTTGCTCTTGATATACATATTCTCTTTCATCAGAACATATAGTTCTAATCCGTTGAAATTGTGCCTTGGGTATATTTTTGATAATATGGGGAGGGTGACAACTATGTGCATGCAAAATCGAATTTTTTGAAAAAGGTTTCCGATACAAAGATGTAATTACTGTACCATCAATTGCTTTTGTAACATTTACATCTAAATAGTCTACTGTGAATAAATCTACTCTACCAGTAAAAATAATGCCATAGTTGTTGGAATTCAAATAGGTCTTAAAACATTCCCATTCATGTGTATTACCCTCCCATATCACCCAACAATCGTCGAGAAAACGACGCCACATTATCAAACGTCCCGAGAATGGGAAATCTTCATTATATATGCATAATTCTTCCAGGTAGCCCATAAACAGGTCAGCATATATGGGGGCAAATGTTGCCCCCATAGCTGTACCTTTAACCTGTAAATACCATTGGTTGTACTTGAACGCATTATGTTCTAAAACCAATTGCAACAAAGATAGTAAGAACTTCATTTCAGACTGTGTATATAAACCTGATTTTTTCATCCAATAATCCACCGCCTCTATACCCCCTTGATGTGGAATACTGGTATAGAGCGACTGAACATCTAGTGTTCCTAATAAACTTTGTGTGGATAATTGTAAGTCATTCATTAATTGTAAAAACTGCTTAGTATCCTTAATTCTAGCTCTTACTTGTGACAGTAAAGGTTTTAATTTTTGTTCAAGATACTCCGATAGAGGTTCTATTACAGAACCTCTACCTGACACTATTGGTCTTCCCGGAGGTATATGTAATGTTTTATGTATTTTTGGTACCAGGTAAAAATATTGAAAAGTGGGGCTATCGACCTTTAGTGCTACTATTTCAGTAGTAACTATTTGCTCCTGTAAGGCTAGTGATAAGAAATGATCTATGGCACTTAACTCTGCCATAGGGTCCATCTGTAATGGGCAATAGAAAGTGGGATCTCCCAGCTGTTTTATAGCCTCTGCTTCATATTGTATTTTGTCCCAAATGACAATTGCCCCTCCTTTGTCTGCCTTAGTAATGACCACATTCGAATTTTTTGCCAAATTAACCATAGCCCTGTGTTCATCCACTGATAAATTGTAATTGAAATGTTTAAAGATATCAGCCTGTTTGGTTTGTAGCTCTTTTAACACCATTTGTTCAAATATTCTGACACTGTTGTTATATGCTGGTGTAAATAGATTTTTTGAACCTAAAACCTAAATGTCTTATAGGTTCATAGGTTCATAGGTTCATACTAGGCTATCTGCCCGAGGGCATTTACAAGCCTAGCCCATCGTTTTGTGGCTTAGGCCACCCCTTTAGTATGGGGAACTATACCCATTATTTTTCTGTGCCTCTGTCGAGCAGTGACACTGAGGTAATCCCTGGGGTATATCTGCGATCTCCCATCCATTGGTCAAGATTTCTCTTGAACAAGGCCAGCGAGGTGCTCTGCCTCACATGTACCGGGATTTTGTTCCACAGCATAGGGAGTCTTTGGGTGATGAATCTATCCCTCCAGCACGTCCTATTAATAGCCGTGTCAAGGTTTAAGTCTCCGCCCTTGTGGCTCTGATGGATCTAGATTTTTTGAGGTGAAGCATATTCATCAAATCTGGGTTTGACATGGCCTTGTATGTTAGGCAAAGGTCACCTCTGAGCAAGCGGTGGCGACTGAATAGAGCTGGAGTTCTTTCAGTCGGGCAGCATAGGACAGATTTTTGAGACCCTTTATCCTTTTGGTGAGGAACTTTGTGGCCTCTCCAGCTGCTGCAAGTGTCTGGTCAGATACATTCCGAATGGGGCATTGTACTCAATCATTGGTCTGATGAGTGATGAGTAAAGGGAGACTATGACCTCCCTTGATCTAGATGAGAATCCCTTCATGATAAGGTGGGCAATGTAGAAGGTCTTCCTAACTACTTTAGCTACATGGGTGTCGAATGACAGACTACTATCAACCTGGGTCCCCAGGTCCCTGATAACTTCTTCTGTGCTCAGTGGATTGCCACCTATTTGGTAGCTAGGGTAACCTTGTTTTTCCCAAGGGTATGACTATGCATTTTGGCATTTAACTTTAGGTCGTGGCTCTGGCACCAGTTATCCGTTTCTGTGAGACCCTTCTGAAGGATATCTGTGTCAGATGTGTTTTCTACTATGGCCCAGTTTGCAGTCATCTGCAAACTTTGTCAGCCATAACCCTCCTGTGTTTGCTTGTACTTCGAAAAAGTAGATGCCAAACAAGAGTGGGCCCAGGACTGAGCCCTGTGGGACACCACTTGTGACAGGCTTTGAGTCTGACATGGCGCCAGCAGCTCTGACACTGTGGGTTCTGTCACTCAGCCAGTTTGCAACCCATCTTGTGATGTATGGGTTGACATTTAAGCTGATGAGTTTTTCAATGATACCCGAATGGGGTATTGTATCAAGGCCTTAGCCAGATCGAGGTAGGCTGTATGGACTGCCTTTCCTCATCAATGGCTTTGGTGACTGTTTCAAAAGTCAACCAAGTTTAAAAGGCATGATCTGCCTTTGACAAAGCCAAACTGGGTTGGATCCAAAGTCTGCAAATTCCTATGTCTTTATTTATGAGGTCCATTATGATCCTCTCCATGGCTTTGCAGATAAGGCTTGTCAAGCTAATGGGCGGTAATTTCCAGGGTCGGTGGAGGCACCGCCTTTGTGAAGTGGTACCACAGTTGCAGTGCCACTCCTGGGTAATGTATCCAGAGGTAAGACTTTGATTAAACAGCTGTCCTAGCTGTGGGTTTAATTCCTCATTGAGTTCATGGAGCACACAGCCGGGGACACCATCAGGTCCCATGGATGCTGTGTTTTTGCTTTGGAGAGAGCAGTTCTCACTTGGGCTGGAGATGTTTGGGGGCTGCAATCGTTTGGTATAGATATCTCTCCTTTTGGGGGAGGGGAGAAGTTTGCACTGAACCTGTCAGCCAGTATGTTGGCAATGTCTGTAGGATCAGTAATCTTCACATCATTTTGAACTAGCTCTGAGCATATCTGGGAGTTTCCTCCCAGGTTTCTAACATAGCTAAAGAAGGCCTTATGATTGTCTTTTGAGTCTTTAGCTATTTTTCTCTCGAAATTTGCTTTGGATGATTTTATGAGAGCTCTTAGTTTTTACTTATAGTGATCAAGGGTGTCTTACCTTTTAAGGATTTTGCTCTATCTTGTAGTAGCTTCCTCCTTTTGTTGTAGAGTTTGTTTATGGCTGGGGTCCACCAGACTGGATGCTTGCCTTTGGTACAAAGAGTCTTTGTTTTGCTTGGGATTGCCTTATCCATGCAGTCCTGCAGGTGCTGGTAGAAGGCATTTGTAAGTGATTCAGCGGCTTGAGTACTGTTTTCCCGCTCGGGGCCTTAAAGGAGACCACACTAGTCTTTAGAAGTGTGAAGTCGGCTTTTGAGAAGTTCTTTACTGTGGTCTTTTTTATTTCAGGTGGGGTGGGATGAGGACCTCCAGCGAGATTAGTTTGTGGTCTGATCTCACCAGTGAGGGGTACACCTCCGGTGTTGAACATTGTGCTCCCATGTTCGTGATGATGAGATCAAGTATGTTATCTCCTCTTGTGGGGATGGTGACTAGTTGTTCCATGGCATTTGAGTTTATGAATTCCAGGAACTTTTGGGCTAGGGTGTTTGGGCTTGAGTAGTGTTCCCAGTCTATATTAGGGTAATTGAAGTCACCTAGTATGATGGTGTTTGGTGATACATTTATCCCTCTAGTGTTTTCAGGAAGGCCATGTGAGGTTCCTGAGTTTGTGAGGGTGGCCTGTAACATGCTACAATTTGCAGAGCAGTCTTGCCTATGGTTAATTGCACCTGGATGGTCTCCGATGCATCGTGCGTTGCCACCAGTCTTGAGGTGTGGGTGTCCTTGATGAATATGGATACCCTCCTTTCTTGGTATTGTCCAGATTTTGGGGCCGGAACGCATGATATGAGGTAAAACCTGATAGCGGGGTGCTCTCGGAGCCTTGAACCAGGTTTCTGTCACAGCACAGACATCGATGTTCTCCATACTGAGAAGGGCCTCGAGTGCGTGCATTTTGAGATTTAGACTTCTGGCATTGAGCAGCATTACCCTTAGTTTTTTCCTTTTGTGTTCTAGGGTGGTAAGTTTAGAATTTGAGCCTTGCCTAAAAAGGCACTATGGGGTGGCAAGAGCCTTTGCCAATATCCGAATCCCAGGGTGACAGGTGCAAGCCGTCCCTGCAAGCAGCGTGGCTTGTCCAGCATGTCATCCCAGGCAGACAGACACTGGATCCCCTTTGAATGACACCAGTGTTTAAGCCAATTGTTAAAGCTGATCATCTTATCTCTGTATTGTGGCATCATTCTTGGTGAAGGTAGGATACTAGTCAAGGTCAGGGTCATACCTGTCTGGGCTACATAATCAGAGAGCTCCTCAATGTCTCTTTTCATGTAGTCCAAGGAGGTACGTCTCAGGTCGTTTACACCAGCGTGGACAATGACTGAATCATATTTGTACCTGCTGTTGAGAGACCTGAGTGCTTGCGTTATGTGGCGGATTCTAGCGCCCGACAGGCAGCTTACTGTGACCTTCTCCTTACTCAGTCTGGTGAGCGGGACGTCAGTGTGTCTGACTATGGAGTCACCAATGACTAGTGTGTCTGGCATTGTGTTTGGCCTTAAGGGCTGTGACTGTTTGACACTCTGACTGTGAGGTCTATGTGTTGCAGGTGTTGTGTTCTGAGGTGGTGGTTGTTTGGGTGTCTGCTTTGGTGGCCTCTGCTGTTTTGGTAGATTTTTGATCAGAGCCTCCGAGTATGTCTTTGTGTGTTTATGTGTATGATTTGAGGTTGTAATGGTAATATGTGAGACTGGGTCTATAGTGTGTGTGGTAACCTTCTCCTCCTGACTGGTCTTGCCAGTCCTATGTTGAGAGAGCTCAGCCTCCAGTTTGGCCGCAGTAGTTGCATCTCTCGCATGTATTTGTGTTTTGTGGGAGGAGGAGAGGGTTGTTCAGGTACATGAGGCAATTGTAACATTGCCTCAATATTCCCAGGTTCACCAGCTGAGCAGGAGAGGACACTAGCAACTGATCCCTCGACATGCTAGAAGGAATAGACAAAAACTTTAAAAAGATTCGGGGACGTGGGTGACCGAGAAATGGGGGGTTGCCTTTTTGGGGTACTATCTATGACAAGAGTGCCGTATCAAGGTAATAAGTACTGTAGGAGCAAGTGCTACGTTTAACAGATAGAGAATAGTCTACTTGGAGTCAAGTAGAGATGATCTTTTTAATTATAGGATACGCTGATTAGATCAGTAGTATAGTTCGAGGAAGGTAGTTTTAAGGGAAAATTTGAAGAGTGGACTTTAGGTAGCCCGAATAGTTTAAACCTGCTTAACCGGTGCTGCCCTAGTGTGCAACAGTGGCAACTCCGCGCTAAATCGGGCTAAATCGCGCTAAAGCGTGCTTTATAGCAGGGGGCTAGAAAAGACAGGAAATGACCCAAATTGGCCAACAAACCACCAGTCACTGCCCTAAACCACTCCTCCGAGGACAAATGAAGGAGTTATGGAAATGACCCCTAGTGGCCAATAAAACTACAGTTTCAAGTCAGTAACCACCTCTCCGGGGGGCAGGGAAGCTGCTCAATGTTAGTCACTCCCACTGATAAACACAGAGACCCTCCTTCAGCCCAAGCAAAATGGCCTCACAGAAACTTTCAAACAGTTCAGGAACAGCAAGCCTGTAACTGAACTTTTAACTCTCAGAAAAAGTGGGAAAAAGCAAGATTTTTTTTGTTTTTGTTTCTACAGAGATAGCAGAGGTTCACAAGTAATATCAAGTTACAACAGTGCAGTAAATGACCCCACACAAGAGTGCTAGGTCAAGGACAGAAAATATGCAAGTTTTAAGAAAATAACGATTTAAAATTAAGTGCAAACAGGAAATTCAGCAAACAGCTTTTGGTTGTGCTCTAAATACAGCTACTAATACAGAAATCAAGTTTAACAAGCCAGAAAATGCTCAAGCTAGGCAGCTATGCAGAAAAACTTAGCAAATAAATAGAGAAAAATACTTAATATCTCAAAGTGGCTCCTTCTTCTCTCAGCGTTTTTCCTCTTGGAGGGTGCTTCACCAACAGCCAACAAGCCTGAAAAGACGCTCAAACCATGAGGCAACTAGGTTTTAAGAGAGGAAGATGAAGGAGTTATGGAAATGACCCCTAGTGGCCAATAAAACTACAGTTTCAAGTCAGTAACCACATCTCCGGGGCAGGGGAGCTGCCCAATGTTAGTCACTCCCACTGATAAACACAGAGACCCTCCCTCAGCCCAAGCAAAAAAGGCCTCACAGAAACTTTCAAACACTTCAGGAACAGCAAGCCTGTAACTGAACATGTCTAACTCTCAGAAAAAGTGGGAAAAACGCAAGATTTTTTTTTTGTTTTTGTTCTTACAGAGATAGCAGAGGTTCACAAGTAATATCAAGTTACAACAGTGCAGTAAATGACCCCACACAAGAGTGCTAGGTCAAGGACAGAAAATATGCAAGTTTTAAGAAAAAACGATTTAAAATTAAGTGCAAACAGGAAATTCAGCAAACAGCTTTTGGTTGTGCTCTAAATACAGCTACTAATACAGAAATCAAGTTTAACAAGCCAGAAAATGCTCAAGCTAGGCAGCTATGCAGAAAAACTTAGCAAATAAACAGAGAAAAATACTTAATATCTCAAAGTGGCTCCCTTCTTCTCTCAGCGTTTTTCCTCTTGGAGGGTGCTTCACCAACAGCCAACAAGCCTGAAAAGATGCTCAAACCACGAGGCAACTAGGTTTTAAGAGAGGAAGATGAAGGAGTTATGGAAATGACCCCTAGTGGCCAATAAAACTACAGTTTCAAGTCAGTAACCACCTCTCCGGGGCAGGGAAGCTGCTCAATGTTAGTCACTCCCACTGATAAACACAGAGACCCTCCTTCAGCCCAAGCAAAATGGCCTCACAGAAACTTTCAAACAGTTCAGGAACAGCAAGCCTGTAACTGAACTTTTTAACTCTCAGAAAAAGTGGGAAAAAGCAAGATTTTTTTTTGTTTTGTTTGTTACAGAGATAGCAGAGGTTCACAAGTAATATCAAGTTACAACAGTGCAGTAAATGACCCCACACAAGAGTGCTAGGTCAAGGACAGAAAATATGCAAGTTTTAAGAAAAAACGATTTAAAATTAAGTGCAAACAGGAAATTCAGCAAACAGCTTTTGGTTGTGCTCTAAATACAGCTACTAATACAGAAATCAAGTTTAACAAGCCAGAAAATGCTCAAGCTAGGCAGCTATGCAGAAAAACTTAGCAAATAAACAGAGAAAAAATACTTAATATCTCAAAAGTGGCTCCCTTCTTCTCTCAGCGTTTTTTCCTCTTGGAGGGTGCTTCACCAACAGCCAACAAGCCTGAAAAGATGCTCAAACCACGAGGCAACTAGGTTTTAAGAGAGGAAGATGAAGGAGTTATGGAAATGACCCCTAGTGGCCAATAAAACTACAGTTTCAAGTCAGTAACCACCTCTCCGGGGGGCAGGGAAGCTGCTCAATGTTAGTCACTCCCACTGATAAACACAGAGACCCTCCTTCAGCCCAAGCAAAATGGCCTCACAGAAACTTTCAAACAGTTCAGGAACAGCAAGCCTGTAACTGAACTTTTTTAACTCTCAGAAAAAGTGGGAAAAAAGCAAGATTTTTTTTTTTGTTTTTGTTTTTTACAGAGATAGCAGAGGTTCACAAGTAATATCAAGTTACAACAGTGCAGTAAATGACCCCACACAAGAGTGCTAGGTCAAGGACAGAAAATATGCAAGTTTTAAGAAAAAAACGATTTAAAATTAAGTGCAAACAGGAAATTCAGCAAACAGCTTTTGGTTGTGCTCTAAATACAGCTACTAATACAGAAATCAAGTTTAACAAGCCAGAAAATGCTCAAGCTAGGCAGCTATGCAGAAAAACTTAGCAAATAAATAGAGAAAAAATACTTAATATCTCAAAAGTGGCTCCCTTCTTCTCTCAGCGTTTTTTCCTCTTGGAGGGTGCTTCACCAACAGCCAACAAGCCTGAAAAGACGCTCTTGGTATATGAGATATTTCCTCTTGGTTAGCAAAAAAACATTTCAAATTCAGCACTCTGCTAAATTGTTTAACATCTCTATGTCAAAATGTGACAAATAAAAAGAGGGCACATAATTTAAACCTTTTTGTAACAATTTTAATTCACTGGAACTGAAATGTTGATTGGTCAAATTTACCACCAAATGGTTAATATCACTGACATTATTTGCTGATGTTAATAATGTCTCTGAAATCAAATCTGTGGGGCTAACTCCCCTTGTAGAAATTAAATGTCCATGTGAGTTCTTATGTTTTTGACCCCCCCTCCTAAAGGAGGTTTGCATCTTTTAGAAACAGGTAATTCAGGTGATAAACCACCTGCTTGTTCAAACTCAGGTTCTGTGTCCATGTTCGAACATCCTGATGAACCTTCTGAGGTACTGACCGTAGGATATCTCAAAATAGACCTGACCCTTTTTCGTTTTGGTCGATTCTGCTTAACAGTCTCAAAGTGTACTCCCTTTCGTTCTTTCTTCCAAGA
>NC_056747.1:1340759729-1340769729 GCF_019279795.1 Protopterus annectens
TCCATGCACCAGTCTTTTAGCCTGGCACATCTCAGCCAACTGGCTCCTTGTCAGCTTGCCATACTCCTCTGCTGACATGCTTGCCTGCTCTCCCTGACTAACTAAGCTAACAAAAAAAGTAAAACAATTGTGATATGAACTCTGAATGTTCACTGAGTGGCTGATTTAGACTACAAAAACATCTTTAGTGATCACTGTATACAAGCTACAGGAATTTAATATCCACACCACTACAAGCTAATTAATATGTGATGTGGTTATCTCATCACTATCAACCAATTAATATTTGATGTGGGCATCCCAACACTGTCAAATAATTAATAGGTGATGCCGGTGCACTAGCCCAGTAGTCAAGGAGCCTCAATCCTCACCACTAACACCAGAGGGGGATGTGCACAATGAGAGGATGATAGGTACACACACAATAAAGTACAGTTTCCCTTAAGAGCACATAGAGATCACAGTCAGTCTGGGGCTGGTTTCTCCCTCTCTCTCCAGATCCCTAATAAGACTCCCCACTGGCACAGCTATAGGGTTAAGCTCTCAGCTGAGTGATCAAGCTGAAACCTCTAGCACCCTCTTTGTCCAACCAGTGCTTCATGTCCCTGCCAAAGTAGCTGACACACACACACACACACACACACACACACACACACACACACACACACACACACACACACACATGCACTTTGAGATTTGATTTATTTGCAAACAAACAGACACTCCTGGGGAAGGCTGCACAGGTTTACTAGCTATGCCCCCTTCTGACCAGGCTATAAGGTAGTACCACCTACCATCAATCACCCTTATCAGCTACTAAAAAGGCCCTTACCAAAAGGTATCCAATCTTACTGTGTAATGTTACTATTATCCAAATGGTAAGTGTGACTAGAACTTTTAAGGCTGTTCAAGACTGGCTTGCACAGTATCACCAAATACATATCCAAGTAACCTAGGAGCTTAAATATCTCTAACAAAACCAGCCACAATTAAAAGGTTTAAATATATTTAATAATAAATAATAAAAGCATAAGACAATACTCAATAATTCAACACAGTGACAATAGAGTTCATAATGACAAGGAAATATTTTTAAACAACATTGCATGACAGTCTCACATAAATACAGAAAACATCTTGACTAATCTTACTGTATTCCTATCTTTTTCTAATAGATAGTATGCCCTAAATGTCTTACTTACAGAGTCAGGCAAATACAGATGACTGGATGGTTTCAGGTCCAAAACTAAACTCTGAGATAGTTCTTGAATTAATCACAAATATTTCTGTTGGGTCATCTCAGATTACCAAAGAAACTTGCAACTTGCTTTCGGTGTTGCCTGCTGTTTTTTGGTTTTCATCTCAGATTACCTCATTCTTGTCAAGTCTGCTTTTAGTTTCCAGCCCAACAGGAACTTAAAATATAACACCTCAATGATGAGAGTACTTGTCTCTTAGAAACTTGCCTAGAACTGGACATCTTCAAATTTATAATAATCTTTACACTTGAAACATGCAAATTACCTCTGTTTCCATACAATAGGAAAGCCTGCAACTCTAGACATTGTGTCTGCTTTGGGCTGAAAAAGAGATAACAGGGCCATGAACAATTTCCACTTATTTTCTCAGAGTTTGCAAGTAAACTCTGTAAATTCCAGCCTTTGCCATCAACACATACATTTGCATAGGCATGTAGTTTACACACATTTCTGCTCTTTTCCAGCAGGGTGCACTGTGATTACATTTTTGAGGCTCAGCACATAACATACAGATTACTTACATTTGCAGACAAGCCTATGGACCATATTCATTTTTACAATGACATAAAATTACTTACAAAATTCTAGCTGGCTGGGCTGGCAGCCTTCACAGTCAGCACTGGAAAGTAACAGTAATGTTTTTTGTATCACAAGAAAGTCACAGGTGAAGGGAAATACACATCACGCCTATGGCTTAACATACACTATTTTCAAATTCAGCATTGCAAGCTTTCAGTATAATAAGACTCATTCAATTGAGTTTTCAGTATTATGTATTGTGATCTCAGTCAAATGAAATTCAGTGTTTTGAGTTTTCAGTCATATGAAGTAGGCCCTTATATGTGTGTGTGTGTGTGTGTGTGTGTGTGTGTGTGTGTTTTTATATAAATACATCTATCTATATATGTGCGTGTGTGTGTGTGTGTGTGTGTGTGTGTGTGTGTGTGTGTGTGTGTGTGTGTGTGTGTGTGTGTCTCTATGTATGTACAATTTAGCTGCAACTATATACAGAGACAGAGATACAGAGATACTTTTGCAGTTGCTATTACTGAATGTTTAGAATATGGAACATTCAACACATTAATGCTGCTTGTTTTGCCGACAGGGAGTGTACAGTGTGTAAATAAAATACATTTTTATTTTATTTATTTTTTGATATTTGTAGTTTCAATTTTTCTAGATCAAGATTTTTGTGCTTTAATGTCTGAGAATACAAACAAGAGATAGATAAATAAGTCATAGAAAAATCAGTGATAGATAGTTCCACTTCAAATAGTCAAACTGCAAGAAGATCAATAGTTAGAATACTATAAAAAAATCCATTTCTGATATATCAGAAATACAAAAAAATGTATTTTGCAAGGGGACAAGCTCACATGCATCCCTCCACACTCCCTGAGTTCACACAGCAGTGCAGGAAAGGGAAGAATGCCCCTAACCTATGCTACTCAGTGAATGCACTTACTGGGAAAAAAATAAATTAAAAAAAAAATAAAAGCACCCCCCCCAAAAAAAATGTTCCCACTACCTGAAATACATTTCCACAAACTTACCCCTGGTGAAAAAATAAACATTAAAAAACACACAAAAGTACAGTTCATGAAAAAAGACCTTGAGATTGACACCTTGATCTTATAGGATAGTACTAGGCTAACTGCCCTTCTGGGCTATTTTAAGACTATCAGCAATATTTAGTTATATTTAAGAGCATGACATTATGTTACAATGACTTGCAGTAGTTATTAGTTATATTGATTGTGTGCATAGTAGGTCCTCTGAGTAAGACACACCACAAAGTGGGAGCCACCACTGATCCCGGGAACTACCACCCCATTAGCCTGATGAGCTTGGTCTGCAAGGGCATGGAACGTATCATCATGGAACTCATAAACAAAGACATTTGGTAACTTCCAAACTCTGGACCCCACCAAGTTCGGGTTTGTGAAAGGCAGATCATACCTTCTGAACCTGATCGACTTCTTTGAGGCAGTCACCAAAGCCGTAGATGAGGGTAAGATGGCTCACACAGCCTATCTTGACCTCACCAAGGCTTTTGACACCATCCCCCATTCTGGAATTATAGCTAAACTCACTAAATTAGGTATAAATCCCTACATCACAAGATGGGTTGCCAACTGGCTAACTGACAGAACCCACATAGTAAAAGTTGCAGACTCCAAATCTGACTTCAAAGCAGTGACAAGTAGAGTACCACAGGGTTCATTCCTGGGTCCTCTCCTGTTTGGTATCTACTTCTCTGAAGTACAGGCTAACACAGAAGGCCTCTGACTAATGAAGTCTGCAGATGACTGCAAACTAGGAACCATAGTCAAGTCTCCAAATGATATGGACAACCTACAGAAGGGCCGCACTGAAACAGATGCCTGGTCTCAGAGGCATGGCCTCAAGCTCAATGCCAAAAAGTGTATTGTTATCGCCTATGATAAAAACTCTGTACCTATGAACTACCACATTGATGGCAGTCTACTTAATGCCGAATGTGTGATAAGAGACCTTGGGACCCAGGTGGACAGTAGTTTCTCCTTTGATAATCACATCGCCACAGTAGTCAGCAAATCCTTCTATGTGGCACACCTCATCACAAAAGGATTCTCATCCAAGAAAAAAGAGGTCATTGTTCCCATCTACGTGGTACTCATAACATCCATTATAGAGTACAATGCCCCTTTTGGAATGTACCTCACAAGACATCTGCAGCAGCTGGAAAGGCCACAGAAGTACCTCACAAAGAGGATCACTGGCCTCAAACAGATGCCCTAACCTGACCCTCTCAAAATACTCCAGCTTTACTCTGTACCATATCATCTACTCTGAGGTGATCTCTGCCTACCATATAAAACTATGTCAAACCCAGAGCTTTTGGACATGCTACACCTAAAGAAATCTCAATCCCTCTGAGTTACACGCATTAGGGACCTAAACCTTGTCACCACAATAAACAGGACATGCTGGAGGGATAGATTCATGTCCCAGAGACTTCCCATACTCTGGAACAAGCTACCCATCTATGTCAAGCAAAGTTCCTCATTAGCACTCTTCAAGAAAAATTTTGATGAGTGGATGGGAAATAGGAAATACACCCCAAGGATCACTTATGTGGGTCTGCTCGACAGGGGCACAGGAAATTAACTTTCTTGGGTGGCATAAGCCAGGGAACCTTGTTGGCTAGGCTTACTTAGGCCAGTAGCCTAGTACCTACCTATGAACATATGAACCTAAGAGAACTCAGGGTATCAATGGCAATTGTGCTCAAGAGTCATTGAAAAGTGTATAAGCTGAAGGGGTTGGTGTATAGCCCCAGCCAAAAATCAGAGGCAAACCAGAAGATTCAGGGCTTGTTAAGTAAGAATCTGAGGCCAAGAGCAGTGACTCTGGAGGAGATATATTTGTGCATTATCACATACTCCTTTTTTCCAAATGCATATTAAATTGTAGATTTGAACAACAAATTTTACAACGTTAATTCAACTTACCATGCAGTCAGTATACAAGATACTGGAATATGGAAATGAATGTTTTATATTTCACATGGCTTAAGTGCACTGAATATGAGAATGTAAATTATTTCAGTATAACTGAAACAGAATAAATCTGTTTGCATAGCAATAGAAAAAGAAGAAACAAATACTACACAAAAACATTTTTTAATTTATGTATTTGTTTACCAGGGTAGAACGCTAAACCATGTGAACCATTCTCAGGCTTAGCATAGAGTTTACAACCAGATAGAAGGATGCTGGGTAATATAAGAAATTGTTTGCACAATAATTACATTAAGAAACCAGTAATCCAAACAAAGATACAAAAGCAGTCATAGGATTAATTAGTGCAAGGTTGGAAATAGCTTACTAAACTTCTGATGGAAGGAGAACATAGACTAGTAAATGCATTTATACTGTATAATACATTATTATTGTACTATGAACTCTAGTAAAGGAATATTATTTTTGTACTATACAAATCTTCTACAAAACTAAGTAAGCTAGTAAAAGTACACTATTTTACATTGACATATATATATATATATATATATATATATATATATATATATATATATATATATTAGTAAGAGGAAGTTAGAAAGGAAAGATTCCTGGATTAATGGGTGAGAAGGTAAAGTGTAAATTGTGAGGAGGAGGAAGTTGAAAGTTGTGTGTGGAAGTTTTAGGACAGTAAATTGTGTCTAAGAACTGGAGGAGGAGGGAGGCAGAAAGTGAACTAATATGAATGGGAGCTTTGTAATGCAGAGGTGGCAAGTTTGTTAGAGCTGTATCTGCTGTCAGGAATAGCCCATGCACAATAGAAGGAAGGTCTGACCTTAGGTGGATCTAGGAGGGTGTATGTCTGTGTGTGTGTTTGTCTTTGTCTTTCTCTGTCTGTCTGTATGTGTCTATGTGTATCTGTCTGTGTGTTAATATTGTATCTGAATGTACTGGGATAGATGGCTATGGTAACAGGGAATGATGAGTGTGTGTGTGTGTGTGTGTGTGTGTGTGTGTGTGTGTGTGTGTGTGTGTGTGTGTGTGTGTGTGTGTGTGTGTGTGTGTATGTGTGGGTGTGGGTGTGTGTGTGTCTGTGTGTTAATGTTGCATCAGTAATGTACTGAGATAGACAGCTATGGTAATAGGAGTGATGAGTGTGTGTGTGTGTGCGTGTGTGTGTGTGTGTGTGTGTGTGTGTGTGTGTGTGTGTGTGTGTGTGTGTGTGGGTGTGTGTGTGTGTGTTTGTCTATCTGTGTCTCTGTATGTCTCTCTGCGTGTTAATGTTGTATCGGAAATGTACAAGGCAGTGGGATAGACGGCTATGGTAACAGTGACTAATGAGGGTGTGTGTTGGTGCATGTGTGTTGTGTGTCTGCATCTGTCTGTGTCTGTGTTAATGTTGCATCTTTAATCTTCTGGGATAGATGGCTATGGTAATGGGGCGTAATGAGGATGTGCATGTGATTGTGTGTGTGTGTGTGTGTGTGTGTGTGTGTGTGTGTGTGTGTGTGTGTGTGTGTGTGTGTGTGTGTGTATGTGTGTGTGTGTTTGTGTTGTGTGTGTCTTTGCCTGTGTCTGCAATGTATCTGTAATGTACTGGGATGGATGGCTATGTTAATAGGGAGTGATGAGTGTGTGTGTGTGTGTGTGTGTGTGTGTGTGTGTGTGTGTGTGTGTGTGTGTGTGTGTGTGTGTGTGTGTGTGTATGTGTTTGTCTTTCCCTCTGTGTCTGTTTGTGCCTGCCTGTGTGTTAATTTTGTATCTGTAATGTATTGGGATAGAAGGCTATTGTAATAGCGAATGATGAGGGTGTGAGTGTGTGTTTGTCTTTGTCTTCATAGGTTCATAGGTGTGTACTAAGCCAATGGCCTTGGAGTCTTAACAAGCCTAACCCATAGGATTACCCTGGCATTGTGCCACCTGACCTTAGTTCCTAGTGCCTTTGTCAAGTAGAGCCACTGGAGTGATCCCTGGGGTGAATTTTCTAACGAGGGAAGAGCAGAGGGAAACAATGACCTCTTTCTTCCTGGATGCAAAACCCTTAGTAATGAGATGTGCCACATAGAAGGACTTTCTGACCACAGTGGCAATGTGGTGGTCAAAAGAGAGGTTGCTGTCAACCTGTATTCTCAGATCTCTTATAATGCCTTCTGTGTTCAGTGGACTACCATCAATGTGGTAATTCAAGGGAACCTGTTTTTTCCCAAGGGGGATGATGACCCATTTTTTGGAATTGTGGTTAAGACCGTGGTCCTTACAACAGTCGTTGGTCTCATTGAGGCCTTTCTGTAGGATGTCAACATCACTTGGGGAGTTATAATAGCTCCCAACTTGCAACCGTCTACGAACTTTGTCAGACAGAGTCCCTTCATGTTACCCTGGACTTCAGAGAAGTAGATACCAAACAGGAGAGGACCCAGGACCGAATACTGTGGGACTCCACAACTGACTGGTTGGCAGTCCGACTTGCAGTTAGCTACTTTCACACTGAGGGTTCTATCTGTGAGGCAGTTTGCAACCTACCTTGTGATATAGGGGTTGATGCCTAGCTTAGTGAGTTTTTCTATGATTCCTGAGTGGGGAATGGTATCAAAGGCTTTGGCCAGATCAAGCTAGGCTGTATGAACCACCTTGCCTTCATCCACAGCTCTGGTGACTGAGTCAAAGAAGTCAACCAAGTTGAACAGGCATGATCTACCCTTCACAAAACCAAACTGTATATGATCCAGAGTTTGGAGATTCCCTATATCCTTGTTTATTAGGTCCACGATGATGCATTCCATAGCTTTGCACATCAGACTCGTCAGCCTAATGAGGGTAATAATTCCCGGGGTGTGTAGTCTCTCCTCCTTTGTGGAGAGGGATGACTGTAGCAGTGCACTATCTGGTAGAGACAAAGCCTGAGGTGAGGCTGTGATTGAACAGGCACACAGGTGAAGTGCCAGTTCACTCTGTAGTTCATTTAGAACACAGTCAGGGATATTGTCAGGTCCCATAGAAGCTGTATTCTTGGCCTTGGACAGTGCTGTTTTAACCTGTGCAGCAGTAATACTGGGTGCCTGGCAATCTACTGGTATTGCGATTGGTCCTTTGGGGGGAGATGGCTGTAAAGTTAGCACTGAATAAGCATATTGGCAATATCTGTTGGCTTGGTATAGGCGGTACCATTGTGCAGTAGCTCCGAGCAAATCTGGGTATTGCCATGGAGAATCTTTACATAACTATAGAAGGCCTTGTGGTTGTCTTTACTATCTGCTGCAATTTTGTTTTCATTGCTAGATTTAGAGTATTTGATGATGGATCTCAACCTTTTGTTGAGGCTGGTAAGGGAGCTTTTTCAGTCTTGGGACTTTGCCTTATTCTGCATCAGTTTCCACCTTCTATTGTAGAGTTTGTTTATAGCAGCAGACCACCAGATTTGCTTCCTTTTTCTTGAGGAGAGCGTCTTCATTCTATTGGGTATGGTGAGATTCATGCATTTGTGTACATGTTCATATAGTGCATTGCTGTATGATTCGGAGGTCATGCAACTCTTCTCTTTTTCCATGGGTGCCGTGAAGTTAGTCACATCTGTTTTTACGACCACAAAGTTAGCATTGGAGAAGTTTTTCATGGTGGCTACCTTTATGGGGGGGGTGAGGGGTGGGAGGGATTTGGATTTCTAAGGTGATTAGTTTGTAGTCAGATCTAAAAAGGAAGGAGTTGACTATTGGTGAAGAGCAACGGTCACCCATGTTAGTAATGACCAGGTCAAGGATGTTGCAACCTCTAGTGGGGGTAAGAATGAGCTGGTAGCAAGCATTGGAATTAATGAATTCCAGAAAGCATTGGGCAAGTGTATTTTTACATGAGTATTTTTTGCAGTTAATGGAGGGGTAGTTGAAGTCGCCCAGTATGAGAGTGCTAGGATGGACTCTAATATTCTCCAGGGTGCTTAGGAACACGGAGTGTGAGTCTTGGGACATGGTTGGAGACCTATAGCAGGATACAACCTGATTCGCTGTCTTACCCAATGTTAGCTGCACCTGAGGTATCTCAGATGTGTTTTGTTGGGCTGCTAGTCTGGAGGTGTGCACATCTTTTATGAATATGGAAACACCAACACCTTTGGTTGAAGGTCTGGAGCCGAAAGGTGTGGAATGAGTTATAGCCTGGTAGTGCAGGGGTATTTGATGCTGCCTTGAACCAGGTCTCTGTTACAGCACAAAGGTCAATGTTCTTCATTTTAAGGAGTGCTTCGAGCAAGTGCATTTTGAGATTGAGACTTCTAGCATTGAGCAGCATGACTCTCGGTTTGCCTTTGTTTGTAGCTGTTATGGTGGTAATTTGGTCTGTGGAACACCGCCTAAAAAAGGCACTATAGGGGTGGCAAGAGCCTTGGCCAGTATCCAGAAGCCCAGGTGTGAAAGATGCAGGCCATCTCTGGCAAAGCATCAAGGTCTGTCAGTCATGTCATCCCAGCCAGACAGATATTGGATCCCCTCAGAATGACACCAGAAACTTAGCCAATTATTGAATTCAGTCATTCTCTGCTTGTACTGTGGTATCATTCTGGGTGATGGTAGGATGCTGATCAGGGCTAGGGTCATACCCACCTGGGGTACATAATCCAAGAGCTCCTCCATGTCTCCTTTCATGTAGTTCCGGGAGGTATATCTCAGGTTATTCACACCCACATGTACAATGACAGAGTCATATTTGTACCTGTTGTTGAGGGATCTGAGTGCGTGTGATATTTTGCAGATCCTGGCACATTTCAAGCAGCTGACTGTTACTGTCTCCTTATTCAACCTAGTGAGCGGGACATCAGTGTGCCTCACTATCGAGTCACCTATGACTAGAGTGTTGGGTATGCTGTTTTACCTTAGAGGCTTTGGTTGAGTGGCACACTGTTTATGAGAGTTGTGTGTCTTGTAATTAGTGTTGTGTTGTGGTGGTTGAGTGTGTTTCAGTCCTGGAGGTCTCTGCTGTTTGGGTAGATTTTTATTGAGAGCCTCTACAAAGGTGGGTGTGTGGTTTGTGTTTTTATGTGAACACTGTGCTGGTGTGTATTTTGGAGGGCTATGTGTTCCATGTTGTGTGGTGCTTGTGTTGACCTTCTCCTCTTGACCAGCTATTCCGGTCTTGGCTGGAGAGTGCGTGTCTTCCAGTTTAAATATATAAATGCATCTCTCACAAGTCTGAGTGTTGGGAGATAAGAGGAGAGGGTTGTCAGTGTACGTGAGCCAGGTTAATAGG
>NC_056747.1:1340774729-1340784103 GCF_019279795.1 Protopterus annectens
TTACCTTGAATATACCCACTCTACCTTGGCAGATGGGGACATTCACCCAAACCCAGGGCCCTTCCCTACTTCATCAGACATTATACCAACCACACTAAACTCTTCCCCACTAATACCAACCTCCAACACTAATACCCTACTCATAGGGCATCTTAACATACGAAGTGTCAATAACAAAATCACCCATCTCCACTCCCTTCTCGAACACCACTCCTTTGATATTCTCTGTTTAACTGAAACCTGGTTAAAACCCTTCATTACAGACAATGAAATCACTCCCCCAGGTTACAACATCTTAAGACTCGACCGCAAAACTAAAAAAGGTGGAGGAGTAGCTCTTTTATTCAAAAATGAACTCAGTGTAACATTAGTACCCTTTGACAACCTGGACATTAGCAAGTCTGAACTTCTTATCTCAAAGCTTCAACTTAACCCTAAAAAAATCTATCTATATTATTTGTATTTATCTACCACCAGGCAACAACGTTACTACCTTAGAAAATATCCTCAGTTGGACCACTTTCACCCACCCACAAGAAACCATAATACTAGGAGACCTTAACCTAGACTGGACCTCTTTTAACACTAATAACCCAACCTCTCATATCAACCTCCATGGCTTTACACAGACAATAAACACCCCTACTAGGATAAACAAATCTAATAACAAAGAAAGTATTATTGATTGGATTCTCGTGAATAAACCTCTACTAAAATATGTCTGGAACATTACCTGATGACTTTAGTGATCACAATTTAACTTATATTATAAGACAGAAAAATGCCCCTTACAATACTCCAATCTTTAGAACCATACGCGATCTCAAACATTTCAACTCTATTCAATTTAAAACTGAACTAAATGCCTGTAACTGGAACCCAGTAAAGACACTGCCTCTTGAAGAAGCTGTCCAATACTTTAACACCACATTCCTAACAATTCTAGATAACCATGCTCCAAAACGCTCCATCCAAATTAAATCTAAACCTGCCCCTTGGCTATCTAATGATACAAGACAAAAAATGTTACTTAGAAATAAAGCATGGAAAAAATGGCGAACTAGCAAATCTCCTATAGACCAACAGACTTTCAGGCACCTAAGAAACACTACCAAAAAAGCCATCTTCACTGATAAAAGGAGTTATTTTAGTAACCTCCAGCAAGCTAATCACAACAACCCTCAAAAATTCTGGTCAACCCTAAATAGACTTCTTCACCCTGGACAGACTTCCACTCCATCCCCATCTGGGTCTGAAAAGAATTCTGCCCTTGATATAGCCAATACTTTCAACTCTTTCTTTACTGACACTATTAATGCCTTGGCCTCTCATCTCTAGTGACAACACTAACATCCCTGACCTTGTATCCCTCAAACTACCAACCTTTAGGCTTCTACCCATCTCTACCTCCTTTATACAGAAATGTATCCATAAACTCAAACCATGCTCCCCTTCAGCAGACCAACTTCCATCTGAATTCCTTCAAAAAGCAGCCTCCGAAATAGCCTATCCCATATCCATTCTCATTAATAGAACTATAAGTGAAGAAACCATACCTGACATCTGGAAAATCTCACACATCATACCCTTACACAAAGAAGGTAACTCCTATGATTATTCTAACTACAGACCCATAGCGCTCTTGTCCCCACTCGCTAAGATCATGGAAAAATGTGTTCACCAGCAGTTAATGAACCACCTAATAAAAAACAACATTCTTACTAATTGTCAACATGGCTTTAGGCCTTTTCATAGCACAACCACCGCTCTCCTCTCCTTTACTGACCTTATTAACAAGAATCGTAATAATAACACCCTGTCTTCAGCTCTCTTTATCGACCTATCCAAAGCCTTTGACATGGTTAATCACTCTCTCCTTATACAAATTCTCAAATCTCTTTCCTTAGAATCTAAAGCTGTCCACTGGTTCAGTTCCTATCTCTCTAATAGGAAACAAGCCATTCTCTGGGATAAGAAACTATCATCTCTTCTACCTATCTCTCTTGGGGTCCCCCAAGGCTCTATCCTTGGACCTCTTCTTTTCTCCCTCTTTATAAACGACCTACAAGCAGCTATTCCCCAGGCTACATGCATACAATATGCTGATGACTCCACACTAATTTGCTCTGCTAAATCCATTGCTGAACTCCAAACTAATACTCAAGATATATTCTCCAAAGTCGAAACTTGGTTCTTAAAATGTTGCCTACTCCTTAACGCAAAAAAAACCAAACTCCTACTCTTTAAGCCTACTAACAGATCCCCTGCACTAGATTTCACTATCTTATCTAATAATGGAACCATTATATCACCTGACCCTACTACCAAACTGCTAGGTGTCACAATTGACAACAACCTTACCTTTGACTGTCACATTAACAAT
Organism: Protopterus annectens; assembly: GCF_019279795.1. Lineage (NCBI taxonomy): Eukaryota > Metazoa > Chordata > Ceratodontiformes > Protopteridae > Protopterus > Protopterus annectens. Next base: position 1,340,777,113 of record NC_056747.1, read on the forward strand.
ACCATTAAAAATGTAAACAGGAAACTCGGCTCTCTCTATAGAATTAGGACTTTCTTAACCTCCCCAGCCAAAGCTACTCTTGCCCACTCTCATCTCATTTCTACTCTTCTCTATGCCTCACCAATCTACACTAACCTCAAAAAAAAACAATCTTCACAAACTGTCAACCACCTACAATAACATAGCTAGATTTGTTACTGGTAAGCCTTTTAGAACACATCACTGTTTGAATCTGCAGCAACTTAACTGGCTTGAACTGTCTAACATGCTACTTCTTTCCCAACTTACAGTTGTCCATAGAGCTCTCTACCAAAGTCAAAATACACCTGCACTTTCTAACCTCTTAACCACATATTCTAATCTAAACTCCCTCCGCTCATCAAACAAACTGCTAGTTTCCTTAACAAAATCTAATAACCTAGCTGGTGACTCCCTCTTCTCAAATGCCTTGGGTAAACACTGGAATCAACTTCCTACCGAACTTACTTCCATGGCATCTACTATTTTATTTAAACAAAAACTTAGAATCTACCTGAAAAGCCACTGGATGTGTCCCTGTTCAAATCCTGATTAAATGTTAATTCCTTACCTACCACTCTCTTCTCTCCCTTCTCTTATGCCCCCCCCCTTAACTGGCCATCTCTACCTTGCCTCCTTCTCCTCACAAATCCTATTCCTTGTGTCTCTGACTCTATTCCCAGGAAGCTTATATCTTTTTCAACTCTGCACTGTCCTTCTACTGCTTTTCTTTTGCGAACTCCTGACCCTTTACTCTCTTTTCTCATGTTACAATATGTAATAATGCTAAAGATGATAGTATTTAGATAGTCTAGGTAGTTTAATCCTTTGTAATCTAGTTTTAGGTTTCAATGTTTTACTTATTTTTCCCTGGTCTTTCTTATTATTTTCTCGGTTTTTAGAAGTTGTAATGATGTTTAATATAATCTATTTTAGTTTTATCTTGAAATTTTTCAGTCGCCTTCTTTTTTGTAATCAAGATGCATTTGGTGAAGTGCTACAAGTCTGTAACCTGTTATTTGTACTCATTATAAATCTCTTATGTCCATATGTGGAGCTTTTCTCCCCGGGCCTCTGCTGAAAATGGAAATATATCCAGTCAGACTAGCCCGGTTAACAAATGTAAAATAAATAAAATAAATAAATAAATAAATGTCATCAGTTATGTTCAGGCACATCACTGCTTCATCTTTTGTTATCTACATCAAACCTGCTGAAGAAGATGTTCAGTTGTTCAAAAACTCAGTGCTGTCATTGCATGAGGCTGATGCAGGTTTGTAGTCAGTGATGGTTTGTATGCCCTTCCATAGTCATCAGGTATCCCTCAGGTCACTAAAGTGGCTCTGTATTTTCCTGCCATAGGGTCTATTCACATCCTTAATACCTTTGTTCAGTTTGGATCTGGCAACCCTTAGAGCATCCATGTAATTTGATCTTAATGCTGCATTTCCAGCTTTTATGAGCTTGTACACCTCACTGGTTAGCCATGGCTTTTGGTTTGCACATATGGTGATGCACTTGGTGGTTATTACATCATCCACACATTTTGACATGTAGTCAGTTATTGACTCTGCGTAAGTATCCAGATCAATGTGGTTGTCAATCATGGCTACCTATCTACTGCCTGTGACTATCTGAGTTATCAATGAGTATCAGTCAAGAGAGCATTCCCAGTTACAAGAGGAAATAATATCAGTGGGGAGAGCATCCCAAGATACCATGTAAATGTCAGTGGGGATAGCATTGACAGTTACACTTGTACATAATGTCTAAGGGATAACATCCACAGCTAGATGTGTAAATAATAGACAAGGATTGCATCAAAAGTTGTACATGTAAATATTATCAGTGGAGATAACATCCAAAGTTACATGCGTAAATATCAGTGGAGATAGCATCCGCAGTTACACATGTAACTAATATCAGTGGGCACAGCATCCACAGTTATATATGTAAATAATGTCAGTGGAGACAGCATCCACAGTTACACATGTTTAAATAATATCAGTGGGGATAGCATCCACAGACACACATGTAAAAAATATCATTGGATAGCATCCACAGTTAAAAGTGTAAATAATATAAGTGGGGATAGCATCCACAGTTACACATGTAAATATTATCAGTGGGGATAACATCCAAAGTCACATGTGTAAATATCAGTGGGGATAGCATCCACAGTTACACGTGCAAATAATATCAGTGGGAATAGCATCCACAGTTATATATGTAAATAATGTCAAAGGTGACAGCATCCACGGTTACACATGTAAATATCAGTGGGCATAACATCCACAGTTACACATGTAAACAATATCAGTGGGGACATCATGCAAAGTTACACGTGTAAATAATATTAGTGGGCATAGCATCCACAGTTACACATGTAAATAATATCAGTGGGGATAGCATCCACAGTTACACATGTAAATAATATCAGTGGGAATAGCATCCACAGTTACACATGTAAACAATATCAGTGGGGATATCATCCACAGTTACATGAGTAAATAATATCGGTGGGGATAGCATCCGCAGTTACATGTGTAAATATCAGTGTGGATAGCAACAACAGTTAAACATGTAAATAATATCAGTACAGATAGCATAAACAGACAGACATGTAAATAATATCAGTGGGATAGCATCCACAGTTACACATGTAAATAATATCAGTGGGGATAGCAGCCACAGTTACATGTTTAAATAATATCAGTGGGGATAGCATCCACAGTTACACATGTAAATAATATCAGTGGGGATAGCATTCACAGTTACACATGTAAATAATATCAGTGGGGATAGCATCCACAGTTACACATGTAAATAATATCAGTGGGGTTAACATTCACAGTTACATGTGTAAATAATATCAGTGGGATAGCATCCACAGTTACACATGTAAATAATATCAGTGGGGATAGCATCCACAGTTACATGTGTAAATAATATCAGTGGGGATACATCCACAGTTACATGTGTAAATAATATCAGTGGGGATAGCATCCACAGTTACACATGTAAATAATATCAGTGGGGACAGCATCCACAGTTACATGTGTAAATAATATCAGTGGTGATAGCATCCACAGTTACACATGTAAATAATAACAGTGGGGATAACATCCACAGTTACATGTTTAAATAATATCAGTATTGATAGCATCGACAGTTACACATGTAAATAATATCAGTGGGGATAGCATCCACAGTTACATGTTTAAATAATATCAGTGGTGATAGCATCCACAGTTACACATGTAAATAATATCAGTGGGGATAGCATCCACAGTTACACATGTAAATAATATCAGTGGGGATAAACACATGTAAATAATATCAGTGGGATAGCATCCACAGTTACACATGGAAATAATATCAGTGGGGATAGTATCCACAGTTTCACATGTAAATAATATCAGTGGGGACAGCATCCAGAGTTACACATATAAATAATATCAGTGGGCATAGCATCCAGAGTTACACATGTAAATAATATCAGTGGGGATAGCATCCACATTTACAAGTGCAAATAATATCAGTAGGGATAGTATTCACAGTTACATGAGTAAAATATATCAGTGGGGATAACATCCACAGTTACACATGTAAATAATATCTTTGGGGATAGCATCCACAGTTACACGTGCAAATAATATCAGTGGGCATAGCATCCAGAGTTACACATGTAAATAATATCAGTGGGGATGGCATCGACAGTTACACATGTAAATAATATCAGTGGGGATAGCATCCACAGTTACATGAGTAAATAATATTAGTGGGTATAGCATCCACAGTTACTCATGTAAATTATATCTGTGGGGATAGCATCCAAAGTTACGAGTAAACAATATCAGTGGGCATAGCATCCACAGTTACTCATGTAAATAATATCAGTGGAGATCGCATCCACAGTTACATGTGTAAATAATATCAGTGGGGATACATCCACAGTTACATGTGTAAATAATATCAGTGGGGATAGCATCCAGAGTTACACATGTAAATAATATCAGTGGGGATGGCATCGACAGTTACACATGTAAATAATATCAGTGGGGATAGCATCCACAGTTACACATGTAAATAATATCAGTGGGGATAGCATCCACAGTTACACATGTAAATAATATCAGTGGGATAGCATCCACAGTTACACATGGAAATAATATCAGTGGGGATAGTATCCACAGTTACACATGGAAATAATATCAGTGGGGACAGCATCCAGAGTTACACATATAAATAATATCAGTGGGCATAGCATCCAGAGTTACACATGTAAATAATATCAGTGGGGATATCATCCACAGTTACACATGTAAATAATATCAGTGGGGATAGCATCCATAGTTACACGTGTAAATAATATCAGTAGGGATAGTATTCACAGTTACATGAGTAAAATATATCAGTGGGGATAACATCCACAGTTACACATGTAAATAATATCAGTGGGGATAGCATTCACAGTTACACATGTAAATAATATCAGTAGAGATAACATCCACAGTTACACATGTAAATAATATCAGTGGGCATAGCATCCAGAGTTACACATGTAAATAATATCAGTGGGGATGGCATCGACAGTTACACATGTAAATAATATCAGTGGGGATAGCATCCACAGTTACATGAGTAAATAATATTAGCGGGTATAGCATCCACAGTTACTCATGTAAATTATATCTGTGGGGATAGCATCCAAAGTTACGAGTAAACAATATCAGTGGGCATAGCATCCACAGTTACTCATGTAAATAATATCAGTGGAGATCGCATCCACAGTTACATGAGTAAATAATATCAGAGGTCATAGCATCCACACTTACACATGTAAATAATATCAGTGGGGATAGCATTGACAGTTACATGTATAAATAATATCAGTGGGGATAGCACTGACAGTTACACATGTAAATCATATCAGTGGGATAGCATCCACATTTACAAGTACAAATAATATCAGTAGGGATAGTATTCACAGTTACATGAGTAAAATATATCAGTGGGGATAACATCCACAGTTACACATGTAAATAATATCAGTGGGGATAACATCTACAGTATCACATTTAAATAATATCAGTGGGGATAGCATCCACAGTTACACTTGTAAATAATATCAGTGGGGATAGTATCCACAGTTACATGAGTAAATAATATTAGTGGGGATAGCATCCACAGTTACTCATGTAAATTATATCTGTGGGGAAAGGATCCAAAGTTACATGAGTAAACAATATCAGTGGGCATAGCATCCACAGTTACACATGTAAATAATATCAGTGGGGATACCATCCAGAATTGCACATGAAAATAATATCAGTGGGGACAGTATCCACAGTTACACATGGAAATAATATCAGAAGGAACAGCATCCACAGTTACACATGCAAATAATATCAGTGGGGATAGCATCCACTATTACATGTGTTAATAATACCAGTGCAATAGCATCCACAGTTACACATGTAAATAATATCAGTGGAGATAGCATCCACAGTTTTATGTATAAATAATATCAGTGGAGATAGCATCCAGAGTAACACATGTTCATAGCATCTGTGGGGACAGCATCCACAGTTACACGTGTAAATAATATCAGTGGGGATAGCATCCACAGTTACACGTGTAAATAATATCAGTAGGGTAGCATCCAGAGTTACACATGGAAATAATATCAGTAGGGTAGCATCCACAGTTACAATTGTAAATAATATCAGTAGGGTAGCATCCACAGTTACACGTGTAAATAATATCAGTAGGGTAGCATCCACAGTTACACATGTAAATAATATCAGTGGGGTTAACATTCACAGTTACACATGTAAATAATATCAGTAGGGTAGCATCCACAGTTACACGTGTAAATAATATCAGTAGGGTAGCATCCACAGTTACACGTGTAAATAATATCAGTGTGGATAGCATCCACAGTTACACATGTAAATAATATCAGTGGGATAGCATCCACAGTTACACGTGTAAATAATATCAGTAGGGTAGCATCCACAGTTACACGTGTAAATAATATCAGTGGGGAGAGTATCCACAGTTGCACATGTAAATAATATCAGAGGGGATAACATCCACAATTATAGATGCAAATAATATCAGTGGAGATAGCATCCACAGTTTTTGTGTAAATAATATCAGTGCGGATAGCATTAACAGGTACACTTCAAAATTATATCAGTGGCGATGGCATCCACAGTTACACATGTAAATAATATCAGTGGGGATAACATCCACAGTTACATGTTTAGGTAATATCAGTGGGATAGCATCCACAGTTACACATGTTTAAATAATGTCAGTGGGGATAGCATCCACAGTTACACATGTAAATAATATCAGTGGGGATAGCATCCACAGTTACACGTGTAAATAATATCAGTGAGGATAGTATACACAATTACACATGTAAATAATATCAGTGGGGATAGCATCCACAGTTACACATGTAAATAATATCAGTGGGGATAGCACCCACAGTTACACATGTAAATAATATCAGTGGGGATAGTATCCACAGTTACACATGTAGATAATATCAGTGGGGATACCATCCACAATTACACATGTAAATAATATCAGTGGGGATAGCATCCACAGTTACACGTGCAAATAATATTAGTGGGGACAGTATCCACAGTTACACATGCACAGGGGCGGCTCATCCTATTGGACTGCCAGACTGCAGCCCTCCCACCTGTAAAAAAACAAAACAAAATCTGTAAAACACAAAAACAATTCAGTCCTGATTCTCAGACTGCCTTTATCACCAGTCCGGATATGAAGAAAGAGGTACCCAGCAATCATTGCTGTGTGGTACCAGGAATCTGTGCGGTGACAGCTGCACAGAACAGAGGAGCTCCAGACTGCTTCAGTCACAGTCTGAACCAATGAAGGGGTTGGGGAGGTAGCGGGGGTTTTTCATGGATATGGGCTTATCCTTTTTTGG
>NC_056747.1:1340784603-1340874603 GCF_019279795.1 Protopterus annectens
CGTTTTCCAGAATTCATTAATTCCAATGCCCTGGACCAGAGGTATAAACATCCTTGACCTGGTCATTACTAACATGGGTGACTCTTGCTCTACACCAGTAATCAACTCCTCCCTGGTCAGATCTGACCACAAGCTAATCACCATGGACATCCACATCCCACCCTCAACCACCTAAAGGAAACCACCGTAAAAGACTTCTGCCAAGCCAATTTTGGGCTTCTAACAACAGAGGTGGCTAACTTCACAACACCCATGCGAATGAATAATAGGTGCATGACTGCTGAATCATACACCAATGCACTGTATGAGCACATACACAAGTGCATTCAATGGGCCATACCAAACAAAGCCAAGACACTGTCCTGCAAAAAAGGGAAGCCAAAATGGTAACCCCCCACCATAAACAAACAGTACAAGAGAAGGAAAAAAAACTGTTGCAGAAAAGGGTGAAGTCTCAAGACTGGAAAAACTCCCTTGTTAGCCTCAGCAAAAAACGAGATCCATCATAAATCCTCTAAAGCTAGCTACAAGAACAAAATTGCTGCAGATTCTAAAGACAACCACAAGGCATTTGATAATTATGTCAAAATTCTACATGGCAATACTCAGATCTGCTCTGAGATACAGCACAATGGCAATACATATACAGAACCAAATGATATTGCCAACATATTAGCTGACAGATTCAGTGCAAACTTTACCCCCTTTTCAGCTCCTAAAGGGCCTATCACAATACCTGAGGAATGCCAAGTCCGTATTATCATGGCTACAGTGGTAAAAACCGCACTGTCCAAAGCCAAGAATACAGCTTCCATGGGACGTGATAATACCCCTGGCTGAATTACAAAGTGAACTGGCACCACACCTGAGTACTCTGTTCAATCACAGCCTAATTTCAGGCTTTGTTCCTACCAAATGGTGCAATGCTACAGTCATCCCACACCACAAAGAGAGAGCAACTACAGACCCTGGGAACTACTGCCCCATTAGCCTCATGAGTCTGATATGTAAGGCTATGGAGTGCATCATCATGGACCTCTCCCACCCTCATATATATCTATATCTATATATATATATATATATATATATATATATATATATATATATATATATATATATATATATAATGATATATATATCGATAATCGAATCACATGTACACGAACACGACTGACAATCCACATCATCGACTTAACCCGACCGACTGTATGACGCCGACATACAGTGCTTTGCGGTATATATGTAAATAGTTGTCTGTTATCAGCATAGCATTATTTTCCTGTGAGTCTACTGTATGATTCATGCTGATGACAGACAACTATTTACATTACCTGGAACATGGTAGGAGCGAGAGCGCTATTTAGCACTTGAATGTCGGGCGTTATGTCGGTTATTTAAGCTGTCGTGATGTGATTGTCAGTGTTCTCGTGTGTGATGGTCGTGTGGCATGTCGACGAAGTCAGGTAGAACCATTGATATATATATATATATATGTGTGTGTGTGTGTGTGTGTGTGTGTGTGTGTGTATGTCTGAGCATTTTATATAAATAGATAGATATCTCTCTCAATCTCTTTATATATATATATATATATATATATATATATATATATATATATATACATAAATATATATTTATCTATATATGTGTGTGTGTGTGTGTGTGTGTGTGTGTGTGTGTGTGTGTGCATGTTTATATAAATATATAGATATCTATCTCACTCTCTTTATGCATATATATATATATATATATATATATATATATATATATGTGTGTGTGTGTGTGTGTGTGTGTGTGTGTGTGTGTGTGTGTAGTATATCCCACACAGCACTGTGACTTCCAGGTATGCCAGTAGCAGAGCAGTGGGTGTCACTGACATGCATAACAGTTGGCACTGCAGTTATCTGCATATGGTCCTTTCAAAGACAGCACTGGACCTAGGGCAGTACAAGACGACCACCAGGAGAACATGCTGGCCAGATCCAGACAGTATTAACTACATAAACACATAGCTCTTTGACCCCTGCATATTGTGTACAGGCCTGCCAATGTGTGCTATGTTGCTGTTTCCATGCATACATATATGTTACTGCATTTGTGTTAGTATATGGGGGTCACACCTGTCAACTGTACACATTTGCACAATCTGTGCTGATATTTGCTTTACATTTTGGTACCATTTGCCATACTATATTGCCCTGTCTTGGGGATTGGAATCATGTCAGTACAAAGGCCAGGTCAGATTGTACTGGTATATATTTTAGTTTCAGACTTCTTACCCTTCATAGCCTTACTGCAACTGCGGGTCTTGCAGTACTATGACCATGTGAGTCTGTAGTGGGTTAATTCAACACTGGCAGCATTTGTTTGCCTTTACCGGACATTTATCTGTGGTTTTCTACAGATGACTTGCTGTGTGTGTGGGTGGGTGTGAGGGATGTTTATGGGTGCCCCACCCTGACATCCATGCCTGTGACCCCCCCCCAGTTAGTTGTCCCCATAAATATACTGCAGTGAGATTTCCCACATTGGGTACTGCTACATAGTGTGTGGAGGCCAGTTTTGGCCAGACATTTCCTGGTGTCCCGCATAGCTGTCATTTGTGTGCAGCTATCCCAGTAGGCCACCCATTCCCTTGCATGCATTCAGCATTACCATAGCTATGCTAGCAGAACATACTATGCCATTCCTTCATTCTTAAGAAGACTGACTTACCTTGTACTTGCATCAGTTGTGAGGATGGTGCATTGAGGGCTGCCTATGTTGGATGCACACAGTACACTGCCTATACATGGTAAGGTACAGGTAATGTGATGTGTGTCTCATCCATTTTGCTGTGCATGCAGGTCAAAGAGAGAGGTGTCAGTCCCTGGGGTCCCTACAGTGTCAGTGTGTGTGTTATGCTTTGCCTCTTTGCCAAGGTGTAAGCATACTGGGCACGCCTCCATCTGCCTATGGGGCAGGTTCAGGGCCTCCTCCTGTGAGTACCTCTGTGCCTGTGGGGACCTTGGCAATGGTGGTGGACTGTGTGGCCCTTACCCATGCTGTTCCTACCCGCAGCTGTATCTGCAGGATCATATTGTATAGCATGGCACATACTATGAACATGTGTGCACATGTGGCTGGAGAGTACTGCAAGGCTCCACCAGATATGTTAAGGCAGGGGAACCGTGACTTGAGCATCCCAAGCACATACTGTATAATGATCCTGGCTTGTGCGTGTGTCTCATTATGGCATTCTTGTGTGGGTGTGTGCGCATTTCTAATGGGTGTCATCATCCACGGCTTCAGTGCATTGCCAGCATCCCCCACTAGATGGCCATATGGGATGCCCCCACTGGAAAATGCCTAGTACAGCTGTGATGAATGCCAGATGTGGGAGTCGTGATAGCTTCCAAGGCTGCCAGCACACACAGAAAATTCACCCTGGGGATTACTCCAGCGACTCTACTCGACAGAAGCACTAGGAATTATGGTCGGGTGGCACCATGCCAGGGTAATCCTATGGGCTAGGCTTATAAAGGCTCCAGGACCATTAGCCTAGTGCACAGCTATGAACCTATGCCCTGGGCATTGTGCACAATTTGTTAGTTGATGGAGGGGAACCTTTTGCAGTTTACATAGACCCTATCCTGTTCACTGGGTGTGCTTTGATGTGGATGTGTGTGCAGTCTATGGCACCCATACCTCCTGGTATTGTGCTACATGATGGAGGAGACGCATATTTCTGCTCCTCTCCTCACGGCTGTTGGAAAAGTAAATGTGCTCACTGGCATGTGTTAGCATGGCATCCAGGAAGTGGTGGAGAGCCCTGGAAGCAGATGTCTGTGAGATCCCCATAATGTCCCCAGTAGGTCTTTGGAAAGTACCTGTAGCTAGAATTGTTAAGGCTACACATACCATGGTATCCCCTGGGATGGGTTCCCCTGTTTGCTCTAGCTGTGAGTTGAGGCTGGCAGAGCTCAGTGATTTGCTGAACTATGTCTCTATCCACCCTGTAGAACTCTACTATCTCCAGATCATGGAGCTCCTGGTACGTTACCGTGGATCTGAACACTCTTCTCCTCCTCACTCTGTGGTGCTTGTCAGCATTATCCTCCTGTCTGCCCTTAGCCTTTAGCACATACTGATGGATCAAAGCAATGGCAGCCCCAAACATTTTTCCAATTAAAATTCCCCTGCATGTATACACCAATGGTGTAGAGTTTGCGGGGAAAAAAAAGACTGTAAGGTGTTTGCATGCTTTATACTGTTGTGCTGCTGATGATTGGCTGACTATGATACATAGTTTATAGTGGTGTGCTGCGGATGCCTGTGTGATTGGCTGACTATGATACCTGGTTTATAGTGGAGTGCTGCAGATGCTGCCTGTGTGATTGGCTGACTATGATACATAGTTTATACTGGTGTGCTGCAGATGCGGCCTGTGTAATTGGCTGACTATATTACATAGTTTATAGTGGTGTGCTGCAGATGCTGCCTGTGTGATTGGCTGACTATGATACATAGTTTATAGTGGTGTACTGCAGATGCCTGTGTGATTGGCTGGCTATGATACATAGTTTATAGTGGTGTGCTGCCTGTGTGATTAGCTGACTATGATACATAGTTTATAGTGGTGTGCTGCAGATGCCTGTGTGATTGGCTGACTATGATACATAGTTTATAGTGGTGTGCTGCAGATGCTGCCTGTGTGATTGGCTGACTATGATACATAGTTTATATGGTGTGCTGCAGATGCCTGTGTGATTGGCTGACTATGATACATAGTTTATATGGTGTGCTGCAGATGCTGCCTGTGTGATTGGCTGACTATGATACATAGTTTATAGTGTTGTGCTGCAGATGCCTGTGTGATTGGCTGACTATGATACATAGTTTATACTGGTGTGCTGCAGATGCCTGTGTGATTGACTGACTATGATACATGGTTTATAGTGGAGTGCTGCAGATGCTGCCTGTGTGATTGGCTGATTATGATACATAGTTTATAGTGGAGTGCTGCAGATGCTGCCTGTGTGATTGGCTGACTATGATACATAGTTTATAGTGGTGTGCTGCAGATGCCTGTGTGATTAGCTGACTATGATACATAGTTTATAGTGGCGTACTGCAAATGCCTGTGTGATTGGCTGACTATGATACACAGTTTATAGTGGTGTACTGCAGATGACTTTGTGATTGGCTGACAATGATACAGAGTTTATAGTGGTGTACTGCAGATGCCTGTGTGATTGGCTGACTATGATACATAATTTATAGTGGTATGCTGCAGATGCTGTGTGATTGGCTGACTATGATACATAGTTTATAGTGGTGTGCTGCAGATGCCTGTGTGATTGGCTGACTATGATACATAGTTTATAGTGGTGTGCTGCAGATGCCTGTGTGATTGGCTGACTATGATACATAGTTTATAGTGGTGTCCTGCAGATGCCTGTGTGATTGGCTGACTATGATACATAGTTTATTGTGCTGTGCTGCAGATGGCTGTGTGATTGGCTGACTATGATACATAGTTTACAGTGGTGTGCTGCAGATGCCTGTGTGATTGGCTGACTATGATAGTTTATAGTGGTGTGCTGCAGATGCTGCCTGTGTGATTGGCTGACTATGATGCATAATTTATACTGGTGTGCTGCAGATGCTGTGTGATTGGCTGACTATGATACATAGTTTATTGTGCTGTGCTGCAGATGCCTGTGTGAATGGCTGGCTATGATGCATAGTTTACAGTGGTGTACTGCAGATGGCTGTGTGATTGGCTGACTATGATACATTCCAGCTGCCACCTATATTACTCATGGCTTTGATTTGGCCAGTGTGAGTGTTAGAGGCATTAGTGGTGATTTGTGCATGTTTGATTTTATTCTGTCGTTGCCCTTATTGTAATTAATTGTTACTTGCATCTCCTCCCATTTTCAGCTATGCCAGCTGTATTATATTTGCATGGCCCATTATGAGTTGCAAGAGTCTCATATTAGTGATTTCTACTTGATTTCTCCTTTATTGTGCAGTTGCCCTTTATTTTTTATTTTACATTTCCTCCTATCTTCGGCTCTGCAGCCACCTGCCAGCTGTATTATATTTGCATGGCCCATTCTTAGTTGCAAGACACCCATAGCAGTGATTGCTACGTCATTTCTCCTTTATTTTGTTTTATTTTATTTTTACTTTATTTTTATTTTGTGCTGCTGCCCTTTAATTTTATTTTACATGCTGTTCCATTTTCAGCTCTGCAGCCACCTGCCAGCTGTATTATTGAGTGCTTTCAGAGGCCCATTGGGGGTTGCAGACTCCCATATTGCTGATTTGTATTGCATTTCCCTTGTTCTGCTACTTCCTTTGCCTTTTTCTTACATCTTTCTTCTTTGTGCATGTAGATAGTGTAAACAACATGAAATGCCCCTCCTCTGCACGTGAACATGCTCCTCAGTTCATGGAGTATGTGTAAACAGCCTCAGACACATTCCCTCTCCTAGCTGTGCTTAGCTAAGCGGACACCAGCCAGCAGAGTGTGTGTCTCCAGTGTGCTTCCAGCAAGAATGACACACCCCCTTTTCATGTTCCTTGCTCCTCCAGCCTACACAATCCTGTTAGAGCACCTACACGGTTAGGTGCAGTCTGACACTTAGAAAAATTCCTGAGAAAGTTGTGATTCAGTATAAGTCCCACCACCAAACAAGACCTCCTGCACGAAGGCAATTGCATAGCCCCAAAAGCAAGGTACATCCAGAAAAACACAATGCGCCAGCAAACTGTGACCTGAAAGAAATTTATTAATTAAAACAGCATGAAAACAAGTAACCACACTAGTTTCGGCTGGTAGAAAACACAGCCTTCATCAAAGGGAAGAACCTGGCATCTTCTTTCAACCACTACAAACATTCTCACAACAACTGGTCTCAATTCACACAAACCACTACATTCTCACAACAACAACTGGTCTCAATTCACACAAACCACTTTGACAGGGGAACCTTGGACAGGATGTTTCCCATGTGGTCATTGCATAAATTGTAATAAAATAACCAAGTCTAAACAGTTCACAAGTAAAAATTGTGGTATGGTATATGATATAAAAGTTTTTGCTAACTGCAGCAGTGGCTGGCTTGTATATTTGGCAACATGTACCTGCGTTTCTTTCTACATTGGGCAAACATCTCATCCTCTCAGGCTGAGGATATCTGAGCATGTAAGTAACATAACATAAAGAATAGAAAATCTAATAATGCATTGTATACGCACTGAATATCACATAAATCAGCAAAATTCACTTTTATGATTATTGATGTGGTAAAGGGTAACAAACTGAATAAAACAGGTTGGCATTCCATTTTAGACTCTAAAGAGAAGAAATGGATTGTAAAGCTAGGTGGATTATTTCCATCTGGTCTTAATGAGCAATTCTAAAATGAACCAATGGGGTTAATGATGCATGTATTTAAACAGTAGCACTTGATTTTTCATGTTTACACTGATGAAGGCTGTGTTTTTTACCAGCTGACACCGGCCTAGTTACTTGTTTTCATGCTGTTTTAATTAATAAATTTCTTTCAGGTCACAGTTTGCTGGTTCAGTATAAGTCCCCAACATACCCCACTGCCTTAAACCCTGGTGAGTGCACTAATCATGAGCATTCCCCTTAACAACCATGCCTTCCTGCCAATGTTTACTTTCTACATGCCAATGACTATAATGGTAAAATGCAGAAAGATGTTTTCTACATATTCTCCCCACTCTCACTAGCATACCACTTCCTCTGGCCTCAATGTCTGAGTTCGGCCAACAAAATAAAAGTTTTTTTTTTTACATCGTTCTGCATGTCAGTGGCCACTGGCATGCATAACCTGATTAATACACGTGTTCTGGAGCACTGACATGCCTCCGGTGTGTAATTTGCAGAAATGTAATTCAGTTAGTAACCGGATACATTTCTGCAACTCATCCTGTTCCAGCACGGAGATATGTCGCTAAACCAGCTCATTTACATGGTTTTCACTAACAAATGAGCTGATTAGCATACAGCATGGCTTTCCATGCAGTACCAGTGTAGGGCTGCTCATGCACATCAAAACGGCACATACCTGGATCGTGAAGCAGCCATTTTCCATGCAGGGGAGGCTAAAATGTTCCTGCATGGAAAATAATGCTTCTGGAATCCCAGGGAAAGATAGCATCCACAGTCACACCTGTAAATAATATCAGTGGAGATAGCATCCACAGTTACACTTGTAAATAATATCATTGGGGAGTGCATCCACAGTTATACTTGTAAATAATATAAGTAGGGATAGCATCCACTGTTACAGATGTAAATGCTATCAGAGGGGATAGCATCCACAGTTACACGTAAATAATATCAGTGGGGATCACATCCATAGTTGCACATGTAAAGAATATTAGTGGGGATCACATCCACAATTACACATGTAAATAATATCAGTGTGGATATCATTCACAGTTACACATGTAAATAATATCAATGGGGATAGCATCCACAGTTACACATGTAAATAATATCAGTGGGGATAGCATCCACAGTTACATGTGTAAATAATATCAGTGGGGATAGCATCCACAGTTACACATGTAAATAATATCAGTGGGGTTAACATTCACAGTTACATGTGTAAATAATATCAGTGGGGATAGCATCCACAGTTACATGTGTAAATAATATCAGTGGAGCTAGGATCCACAGTTACACATGTAAATAATATCATTGGGGATAACACAAACAGTTACACATGTAAATAATATCAGTGAGGCTAGAATCCACAGTTACACATGTAAATAATAACAGCGGGGACAACATAAACAGTTACACATGTAAACATTTTCAGTGTGACAGCATCTAAAGATATATGTGTAAATAATATCATTGGGGATTACATCCAAGGTTACACATGAAAATAATGTCAGTGGGGATAGCATCCCCAGTTACATGTGTAAATAATATCAGTGGGACAGCATCCACAGTTACATGTGTAAATAATATCAGTGGGTATAGCATCTACAGTTGCACATGTAAATAATAACAGTGGTGATAGCAGCCACAGTTACACATGTAAATAATATCAGTGGGGATAGCATCCACAGTTACATGTGTAAATAATATCAGTGGGACAGCATCCACAGTTACACGTGTAAATAATATCAGTGGGGATAGCATCCACAGTTACATGTAAATAATATCAGTGGGGATAGCATCCACAGTTACACATGTAAATAATATCAATGGGGATAGCATCCACAGTTACACATGTAAATAATATCAATGGGGATAGCATGCACAGTTACACATGTAAATAATATCAGTGGGGTAGCATCCACAGTTACACATGTGAATAATAGTGGGACAGCATCCACAGTTACAGATGTAAATAATATCAGTGGGGAGAGCTTCCAGATTTACTTGTAAATAATATCAGTGAGGATGTATCCACAGTTACACATGTAAATAATATCAGTGGGGATATCATCCACAGTTACACATGCAAATAATATCAGTGGGGAGAGCATCCACATTTACTTGTAAATAATAGCAGTGGGGATAGTATCCACAGTTACACATGTAAATAATATCAGTGGGGATATTTTTATTTATTTTACATTTGTTAACCGGGCTGGTCCAGCTGGATACATGTCCATTTTCAGTGGAGGCCCGAGGAGAAAAGCTCCACTATCTACTACATGATAATTAACAGTAAATTGTCAAATACATACACATATTCACCCATGACTGACAGTATGATACAGAATATTTAGGAATAGGCAAGGAAACGCTCTACTATCTACTACATGATAATTAACAGTAAATTGTCAAATACAAACACATATTCACCCATGACTGATAGTATGTTACAGAATATTTAGGAATAGGCATGGAGAAAAAGTACACAGTGTAATGGATATACAAGCAAACACATAACTTAGGACATTTGTATAAGATAGAAAGAGGAAGGTAAAAGGGATAGTGTTGTAGATAGAGATATCATCCACAGTTACACATATAAATAATATCAGTGGGATAGCATCTACAGTTACACATGTGAATAATAGTGGGACAGCATCCACAGTTACACATGTAAATAATATCAGTGGGGAGAGCTTCCAGATTTACTTGTAAATAATATCAGTGAGGATAGTGTCCACAGTTACACATGTAAATAATATCAGTGGGAATATCATCCACAGTTACACATATAAATAATATCAGTGGGACAACATCCACAGTTACACATGTAAATAATATCAGTGGGACAACATCCACAGTTACACGTGCAAATAATATCAGTGGAGATAGCAGCCACAGTTACAGATGTAAATAATATCAGTGGGGATAGCATCCACAGTTACACATGTAAATAATATCAGTGGGATAGCATCCACAGTTACACATGTAAATAATATCAGTGGGGATAGCATCCACAGTTACACATGTAAATAATATCAGTGGGAATATCATCCACAGTTACACATGTAAATAATATCAGTGGGAATATCATCCACAGTTACACATATAAATAATATCAGTGGGACAACATCCACAGTTACACATGTAAATAATAGACAAGGATAACATCCACAGATGCACGTGAAATAATATCACTGGAGATAGCAGCCACAGTTACACATATAAATAATATCAGTGGTGATAGCATCCACAGTTACACATGTAAATAATATCAGTGGAGATAGCATCCACAGTTACACATGTAAATAATATCAGTGGGGATAGCATCCACAGTTACACATGTAAATAATATCAGTGGGGATAGCATCCACAGTTACAAGTGTAAATAATATCAGTGGGGATAGCAGCCACAGTTACACATGTAAATAATATCAGTGGGGATAGCATCCACAGTTACACATGTAAATAATATCAGTGGGGATATCATCCACAGTTACACATGTAAATAATATCAGTGGGATAGCATCCACAGTTACACATGTAAATAATATCAGTGGGGATAGCATCCACAGTTACAAGTGTAAATAATATCAGTGGGGATAGCAGCCACAGTTACACATGTAAATAATATCAGTGGGGATAGCATCCACAGTTACACATGTAAATAATATCAGTGGGGATATCATCCACAGTTACAAATGTAAATAATATCAGTGGGGATAAAATCCACAACTACACTTGTAAATAATGTCAATGGGATAGCATCCACAGTTACACATGTAAATTATATCAGTGGGGATAGCACCCACAATTACACGTGTAAATAATATTAGTTGAGATAGCATCCACAGTTATACTTATAAATAATATAAGTAGGGATAGCATCCACTGTTACAGATGTAAATGCTATCAGAAGGGATAGCATCCACAGTTACACGTAAATAATATCAGTGGGGCTCACATCCACAATATCAGTGGCAATAGCATCCAGTTACATGTTTAAATAATATGAGTGGGGAGTGCATCCACAGTTACACATGTAAATAATATCAGTGGGGATAGCATCCACATTTACACATGTAAATAATATCAGTGGGGATAGCATCCACAGTTACACATGTAAATAATATCAGTGCGATAGCATCCACAGTTACACATGTAAATAATATACAAGGATAGCATCCACAGTCACACATGTAAATAATATGAGTGGGGATAGAATTCATAGTTACACATGTAAATAATATCAGTGCGATAGCATCCACAGTTACACATGTAAATAATATACTCGGATAGTATCCACAGTTACACATGTAAATAATATCAGTGGGATAACATCTACAATTACACATGTAAGTAATATCAGTGGGGAGAGCATCCACAGTCACACATGTAAATAATATGAGTGGGGATAGCATTCATAGTTACACATGTAAATAGTATCTGGGGGGATAGCATCCACGCTTACACATGTAAATAATATCAGTGGGATTGCATCCACAGTTACAAATGTAAATAATATCAGTAGAGATAGCATCCACATTTACACATGTAAATAGTATCTTGGGGGATAGCAACCACACTTACACATGTAAATATATCAGTGGGGCTAGCATCCACAGTTACACATGTAAATAATATCAGTGGGGATAGCATCCACAGTTATAGATGTAAATAATATAAGTGCAGATAGCATCCATAAGTACACATGTAAATAATATCAGCATGATAACATCCACTGTTACACATGCAAATAATATCAGTGGGGATCACATCCACAGTTACACATGCTAATAATATCAGTGGGGATCACATCCACAGTTACACATGCTAATAATATCAGTAGGGATCACATCCACAGTTACACATGTAAATAAAATCAGTGGGGATCACATCCACAGTTACACATGCTAATAATATCAGTGGGGATCACATCCACAGTTACACATGCTAATAATATCAGTGGGGATCACATCCACAGTTACACAGGTAAATAATATCAGGGGGGATAGCACATGTAAATAATATCAGTGGTGATAGCATCCAGTTACATGTTTAAATAATATGAGTGGGGAGTGCATCCACTGTTACACATGCAAATAATATCAGTGGGACAGCATCCACAGTTACAAGAGTAAATTATATCATTGGGGATAACATACATAGTTACACATGTAAATAATATCAGTGGGGAGAGCATCCACAGTCACACATGTAAATAATATGAGTGGGGATAGAATTCATAGTTACACATGTAAATAATATCAGTGCGATAGCATCCACAGTTACACATGTAAATAATATACAAGGATAGCATCCACAGTTACACATGTAAATAATATCAGTGGGATAGCATCTACAATTACACATGTAAGTAATATCAGTGGGGAGAGCATCCACAGTCACACATGTAAATAATATGAGCAGGGATAGCATTCATAGTTACACATGTAAATAGTATCTGGGGGGATAGCATACCCACTTACACATGTAAATAATATCAGTGGGATTGCATCCACAGTTACACATGTAAATAATATCGGGGGGATAGCATCCACGCTTACATATGTAAATAATATCAGTGGGATTAGCATCCACAGTTACACATTTAAATAATATCACTGAGGAAAGCATCCACAGTTGCATGTTTAAATATCATCAGTGGGGATGACAACCACAGTTACACATGTAAATAATATCAGTGGGGATAGCATCCAGAGTTCCACGTGTAAATAATATCAGTGGGGATAGTATCCAAAGTTACACGTAAATAATATAAGTGGGGATAGCATCCATAGTTACACATGTAAATAATATCAGTGGGGATAGCATCCATAGTTACACATGTAAATAACATCAGTACTATACAACCCACAGTTACATGTGAAAATAATATCAGTGCGATAGCATCCACAGTTACAAGTGTAAATAATATCAGTGAGGATAGTATCCACAGTTAAACGTGTACATTATATCAGTGAGGATATCATCCACAGTTACACATGTAAACAATATCAGTGGGGATAGCATCCACAGTTACACATGTAAATAATATCAGTGGGGATAGCATCCACAGTTACACATGTAAATAATATCAGTGAGGATAGCATCCACAGTTACACATGTAAATAATACCAGTGGGGATAGCATCCACAGTTAAACGTGTACATTATATCAGTGGGGATAGCATCCACAGTTACACATGTAAATAATATCAGTGGGGATAGCATCCACAGTTACACATGTAAATAATATCAGTGGGGATAGCATACACAGTTACACATGTAAATAATATCAGTTGGATAGCATCCACAGTTACACATGTAAATAATATCAGTGGGGATACCATCCACAGTTACACATGTAAATAATATCAGTAGAGATGGCGTCCACAGTTACTCATGTAAATAATATCAGTGTGGATAGCATCCACAGTAACAAGTGTAAATAGTATCAGTGCGATAGCATCCACAGTTACAAGGTAAATAATAGTGGGGATAGCATCCACAAATTTACATGTTTAAATAATAGACAAGGAATGCATTCACAGTTACACATGTAAATAATATCAGTGGGGATAGTATACACAGTTACACATGTAAATAATATCAGTGGGGATAGCATCCACAGTTACACATGTACATAATATCAGTGGGGATAACATCCACAGTTACACATGTAAATAATATCAGTATGGATGGCATCCACAGTTACTCATGTAAATATTATCAGTGGAGATACATCCACAGTTACACATGTAAATAATATCAGTGGGGACAGCATCCACAGTTACACATGTAAATAATATCAGTGGGGATAGCATCCACAGTTACACATGTAAATAATATCAGTGAGGATAGCATCCACAGTTACACATGTAAATAATATCAGTGAGGATAGCATCCACAGTTACACATGTAAATAATATCAGTGGGGATAGCATCCACAGTTACATGTGTAAATAATATCATTGGGGTTAGCATCCACAGTTACACATGTAAATAATAGCTGTTGGAACAGCATTCACATTTATATATGGAAATGGTATCATTGGGATAGCATCCACAGTCACATGTGTAGCTATTATCACTGGGATAGCATCTTCAGTTACACATGTTAATAATATGAGTGAGGATAACATCTGCACTCACACGTGTAACTATTATCATTGGGATAGCATCCTCAGTTACATGTAAATAATATCAGTGGGGATAACATCCACAGTTACATGTGTAAATAATATCAGTGGGGATAGCATCCACAGTTATACATGTAAATAATATCAGTGGGGATAGCATCCACAGTTACATGTGTAAATAATATCAGTGGGGATAGCATCCACAGTTACACATGTAAATAATATCAGTGAGGATAGTATCCACAGTTATACATGTAAATAATATCAGTGGGGATAGCATCCACAGTTATACATGTAAATAATATCAGTGGGGATAGCATCCACAGTTACATGTGTAAATAATATCAGTGGGGATAGCATCCACAGTTACATGTAAATAATATCAGTGGTGATAGCATCCGCAGTTACATGTGCAAATAATAACAGTGGGGATATGTCAAAGGAAAAAATAACTTCAATAAGATCAATACAGGGCCGGTTCAGTTTAAGGCACTTTAATCTTGCAGCAAGGAGACAAAAGCATGCTAGTTTGTCTAATTAGAATCAGGAAGTGAAAACATCTTTATACATTTTCTAACAAGACATTGCCTACCAAGCTGACGTAACAGATCACAAGTTTTAGCATCATTACTTCTTAGCAGCTGTTTGTCCATAATTTTCTGCTTGCACTATCAATTTTATGAAAAACTTCCTAAGAAAAACAACGTGGCCTTGATGACCACCGGTTAGATACAACTTCCCTCTATGCAATGTTACCATTCAAGGTACTATGGCTAATTTGAGCACAAAGCGAGTATAGATTATAGTCCATTTCTTTAAACAGTCTTTTGTCTTGCTTTATCTTTTTCCTCTGCAGCTGTGCATGTTCTCATAACACGAACAGAGCTTATTATTCAAAATCATAACATTATAGAAAACAGTATTGTTCCATTTATTATTTCCTGACCTAGCAGATAATCACCTGCTTCTCACTACATTTCCAAAAGGCATAAACATGAATTTTGCTGTGCTAGCAAATGCTAGGTCAGAGGGCATCTTGCAAGTTTCAGAAAGCATACTTCAGTTTCAAAAACATATTTTAGTCTCATATAAAACTAAGCTGTATATAAAATAGAATGAACATGTGTTATCTCTTTTAGCTTCTAATTAGCACTAAGCATACACATTAATACATATTTTTCTGCCATTCCCCCCGTTAATACTTTTTATTCTATTTTCAAAAGCATAAACAGTTTGCTTCTTCTACTAACGTCTTCCATTTAGGATTTACAGTTAAGAGAGTCATTTAGTTTAGACTTATGAAAGCATTTCACTTTTCAACAACTCTTCAATTTCAGTACTTTGATACAAAGTCTCAGAAACTGACATGTCTATGAAACCTTTGATTCATTTTTTCATGCAGGGAATACCACAACAAATGTATGCTCCTAATAGGAGTAATCCCACACAAATGGCAATCAGGATGTTCATTAGGATGGAACCCCATCCCCCAAATAAATTCAGGAAAAAGTCCATCAGAGGGTTTGGGCCTGGTTTGGTCATGGTCGACACTTGCTGGATCACCTCAAGATGATCGTTTATTGCGTGTTGATTGTCTGGAATGTATGAACAGCATTCTTTTTTGATTACACTGCACGTACCACCTCTCGCCGCTAGGGTGAAGTCGAGAGCCATGTGGTTTTGAAGCACCACAGTTCTCATAGCATTTAGTTCATCAGTCACTAATTCGAGAGCAGAAAAAGTTGCATTGCGCATAACTTAGAGAAGTTTGGACAGTTTTCTCAGCTTCCAAATCGATGTTACTGCGCCATATGCAGGGGCTATGCCTGCCCACGATATAATAGTGTCACTCAAGTCCATGTGTGTTAGTTTATCTTTGTTCTTTATGGAATTATGGTTTCTCCATCCTGCTTCGATTTGTCCCACTGGATTCTCAGGTCCCTTGACTGGATTTCCAGGTTTACTGCTGACCACTCTGACATTTTGAATTTTTCCTCAAGGCAAAGCTGCAGTGTGTCGTATGGCCGGAACCAGGTAACCCAAAAACAACTGCCAGACCAATTCTCAGGTAACCATTTATATGCCTTTTTCCCACAAACAAAATAACAATTCTGTACTTTAGTATTGATATATGCTTGCCCTGCATGAAACATTTTTTATCAATGATAGAAAGTTGCTCTATAAGAACAGGATTATGCTGTATTTCACTAACAGTTTTTTGCATTTTCTCAAGATATGAGTCATAGTTTGCATCACAAATAGTTTCTGCCTTATTAGCTTTAATATAACATTTATAAGAAACAGTCACATTGCAATTGCTCCAACCCACCTGAATAGTGTCATTTTTATAAAAACACACAATTCCCTTTTGTGTAACAGGTAGGTACAATGCTATTTTGTCTTGTGATTTTACAGGTGTAGTATCAAAGATCAAATTTTCCCAGGTCTCATTGACCCCTAGGGGGACAGCAGTCATTAGTAATCCCCCGTATGCTGTTGATATAGCTGTACAAATCCAGCAGTCTGAAACATTAAAAGTTTCAGCATACACATATTTAATTGCTAGGTAAGTGTTAAAGTTTGGATGCCAGTCTATGAGTAACGCATCACGTTTATTCAGTTCAACTCGTGTAGCTGAAAAAAGGAAAGGCCTCAGCAAAAAGATTATTGTTGCCAGTATAGCTAACAGGATGATCATGCAATTTTTCTGAGGCTGTTCTGCATCCCTGTTTACTCTACATCTGGTCATTTTGTTCTTGTTGTGTAACAGTAACAAGGTTTTTGTCCAGTTCAAAGTTCTTGACCAGTTTGCAGTGTGTCACATGGATCCAGGACGCACATTCAGCAATCTTGACTGCAGTGGGTGTTGCCAGCAAAACTTGAAATGGTCCTTCCCACTTCGGGGAGCTCCAGTTCTTTTTCTTCACGACCTTCACCCACACCCACGCACTTGGTTGTACGCCTGGTTGCACTGCTGCCTCTGATGGTCTGGTCTGTTCTTTATCTGAAACAGAATTTAACTGTAGAAGTTGTTTATTATTCAAAAGCTTCCTCATATACCCTGCAAGTGAACTGTCAGCCTTCTGATCTGCAGGCATGAGAGGTTTCCACTGAGGTACATAATATGCCCTCCCGAATAACATTTCAAAAGGAGTTAAACCCTTTGCATTTGGAACAGTTCTCATACTCAACAGTGCCAGAGGCAAACTGTGCACCTAATTCTTTTGAGTTTCTGTTATTTTTTTCCTAAGTTTACCCTTCAAAACCCCATTGTGCCTCTCTACTAATCCTGCAGATTGTGGATGATATGCACAATGGTTTTTTAAAGAAATTCTGAAAAATCGGCTCAGCTGTTGTATAGCTTGATTTACAAAGTGTGTGCCATTGTCACTGTAGATCTTTTCCGGTATGCCAAATCTAGGAATAATTTCTTTAACGTGTATTTTTTCAACAGTAGCTGCGTCTGGATTTTTGGTCGTAAAAGCTTCTACCCATTTGGAAAACATATCTATAATGACAAGACAGTACTTTTTATTTTCGCATTTGTTTAATTCTATGAAGTCCATACAAATAGTATGGAATGGGTATGGTGGTGTAGGGAAACTCCATTGCTTAGGCTTCAACGCCCCTTGTGCATGATGTTTATTACAAACATGACATGCCGCACAAAAATTTTTAGTGTAATTTGTAAATCCATACGTTGTAAACACTCGATTTACTAACTGTACCATCCCCCCTGTTGAGACATGGCACTGCCCATGGCTCAACAAAGCTGCATATCTAAACAAGTTAGACGGCAAAATCGGTTTTCCTTCCTTGGAGATGTATAGCCCTTTTTCAAGGATTGCTCCTCGTTTTACCCATTTCTGTTTCTCTATTTTCATAGTAAATGTCTGCATTGTTTTTAACATTTCTAAATCTAAAAATCTCAGAAGGTTGTAAATCCTCACTCAAAAGAAATACTTCTGAAGCTGTAGCTGTCTGCTTTTCAGCTGTGTCAGCTCTCGCATTACCTTTTGAAATCCTATCCTGTTGCTTGGTATGAGCTACGCATTTGCAAATAGCTACTTTTTGAGGTAACTGAATAGATTCTAACAAATCTAAAATAAACTGCGCATGATTAATTGGTTTGCTGGTAGATGTTATCATTCCTCTATTCTTCCACTGTTGCGCAAAAACATGTACAGTAGAAAAAGCATACTGGCTATCAGTAAAAATGTTTACACATTTACCCTTTGCTAAGGTACATGCCCGTGTCAAGGCAATCAATTCTGCTGCTTGTGCAGATAAGTTGTGTGGTAAAGACTTTGCTTCTAGAATCTCAGTATCAGAAACTACTGCATACCCTACTAGATTCTGCCCTATAGGACTCTTTTTGCATGAGCCATCCACATAATATGTCACCTCAGCATCATCCAAGGGAACATCCGTAAGATCATTTCTAGGTAGTGTCTTTTGCTCAATTTCCTGCAGGCAACAATGTAGTGTGTCATCTGCAGGGGTTGGGAGCAAGGTAGATGGATTCAAAGTTGTACATCGTTCAATTGTCATATGAGGTTGGCTCAACAGTATAGTCATACAAGAAAGATTTCTAGCAGGAGAAAGGTATGCTACTTTTTCTTGCAGTAAAATAATCGCAACTGCATGAGGCACTCTCAATGTGAGAGGGTGGAACAACACTACTGAGGCCGAAGCCTGTACTGCCATTGCAGCTGCGACTACTGCTTGTACACAGTGGGGCAGGGATCACACCACTGGGTCTAGCTGTGATGAATAGTAAGCTATGGGGCATTGCTTGCCCCCATGTTGCTGTGTTAACACTGACGTCATATAGCCTTGCTTACAATCTAGTTTGGAAAAAACGTTTATGATAGTTTGGTAATCCCAAAACCAATGAAGATGCTATCGATTGCTTCAGTTTGCAGAAAGCTGATTCTGCTTCTGGTGTTCATTGTAAGGAATATTGTGCTGCCATAGGTTTCTTGTATATCAAGTTGGTTAGTGGAGCAGACTCCAAGGCATAATTTGGAATCCAACTCCGACAAAAATTAGTCGTACCTGGGAAGGACATCATTTCCTTCTTGGTAGTCGGTTTCGGTGCTTGTAAGATTGCTATTTTCCTGTCTTCATCTAATATTCTGCCTTCTTTGGATATTACATATCCTAGGTATTTAACCTGCTTTTTCCAAAGTTGCAGTTTGTTTTTGTTTACTTTGTGTCCTTGAGTGGCTACAAATTGTAGTAATGCTATGGTATCCTCTCTGCATTCCTGCTGGGTGGGGGCTGCCAGATGAATGTCATCTACATGAAGTAGAATTTGGCTGCCTCTTGGTGGGATAAATCCTGCCAAGTTACTTGCCATTTCCTGTGCGAATATTGTTGGGCTTTCACAATATCCCTGTGGTAGTCGCGTATATGTGTACGTTTTCCCCTGAAATGTAAATGCAAACCAATGTTGGCTGTCAGGGTGTATCGGTATTGAGAAAAACGCATTGCTAATATCTACCACAGAAAAATACTTCTGTTGAGGCTTTAAATCATTCAATAAAGTGCGTGGATCTGGCACCGTAGGTGCCCTTGGTATTACTGCATCATCTACAGCTTGTAAATCTTGTAACATACGCCATTCTCCATTTGCTTTTCTAACAGGAAATAAGGGTGTGTTACATGGTGAATCGGGAGATTGTACCAGTACTCCTGCCTTAAGCAAAGCTGCTATTATAGGTTTAATTCCTACTTCTGCGTCTTTTCTCAAGGGATACTATCTCTTTTGTGGTTTAAATGCTGACTTTGGCGTGATTGTAACTGGTCCTGCTGTTCAGATAAGTCCTACATCTGATTTTCCTGTTGACCAGAGAGTTTCTGGTATGCTTCATAAGGCTTTTTCTTCCTCTTCTGATAAGAGTGCTAATCAGCTGTCCTCACTAGACTGCAAGTGCACTGCTGGGTGTGTCTGTGTTATCCAATTTAACTTCTGCTTCTGTACTCCCTGTTCGGATAGTTCTAATTCTGTCTGTTTTTCCCACCTTGTGACTTTTTCTCCTAGGTCTGCCCACCTCACATTCTTGTCCTTAGTTAAACTAACATGTGGAAGTCGATTAGATTTATAAAGTGCAAAGATTTTGGGGCAATGAACAGCTAACTACACTGTTCCCTTATGTGTCCCAGTACAGATTACGCAATACTAATCTGTTTGCACGGTTTTTAAACAGTTCTTTCTCATATTCCTTATCAGGTCCCGGTGTGCTGCAGTAATACAGAGTACAGTGCAACAAATGTTGTTTATCAGTGTCAAGGGAGGGGGACTTATTGATGGCTACATTCATCAGTTCTTCGGTTACTGCCCCTGGATCAGTCGTAACCAAGTCCTGGCTGTGCCAGTAAAATGTTTCATCCTCCGATCGCACTACAAAAGTATCAATTTGTCACTGTGCTTCCATACCCTGCATGGTTGGAACTACTGCTATGCCAAAAATCTGCATAAGGTCTCTACCCAAAAGGTTTACTGGACATTTTGCAGAAACAACAATTTTGCTTTTCTGGGTCATCCCTGAAACAGGGTCAGTTATTGCTATGTTATGGGAGAGTGGCTCCCAATACAGCTGTTCATTAGCTGCTTTCACTAATATATAGTCAAGTGATTCTGAATTTTCTGGTAGTTTCGAAGGATGTATCAGGGTCCGCGATGCCCCTGAGTCACAGAAAAATTTAACTTCCCTCCCCTCTACCAGAAGCGTAACTTCCAGTTTTGTGTCTGCCAAGTCGAGCTCCAGGCTCAATAATTTTAAGTCCAAAATTTCATTTTCTTCACTGTCTGTGACTTCTTGCACATCCTCTATTTCTCCCATCACATCCTCTGCTCCCTCTGTCACACTCACATTTGTCTTTTCTTGATTATTTCTTTCTAGTGATTCCTGACTACCATATAGTCAGTCCTCACCCTCCTTATCTTACGTAGTTACCTTCTTATTTTGTTTGCAATCCCTTGCCAAATGTCCCTTTTTCCACATTTAAAGCATTCACCCCCTTTCTTTCTCTCTTCAGACTCCTCTGATCGCTTATCAGATTGTTTGTTTCCCTGGGCATTTTTCTTGCCCTTCTTCCTTGACTGTACTACAAAGACTTCTACTCCGTCTTCTACTGCAAATACTTAGGTTTGCTTTTTGCTATTAAAATGCCTTTCGGCATGTCTTGCATATTCAAGTAATGACCATAATCTACTTGTGCGGTGATCTACCATGTGTTTTGTAATAAAACTACTGATAGGTGCAATACTACCTTTCAAAAATGCATTCTGTAGCTGCTGCTCATATGGGGAATCGTGTTTGGTCTTCAGGTACCTGCATTCCACAATGGTTATTAAAACATTCTAATAATCTAGCATAATATCTATCAACAGTTTCACCTTCCTGTTGGATGCATTGATTAATGCAAGTCCAGTCTGTCCTAGGCTTCCAAAACTCAGAGATTCGGTCTGTCAGACCTTTCACTCTGTTATCCAGCTCTGCGTTGCTATGTGGGAGTGGCTTGCGTTCTGCATCATGGGGATTCCAGTTGCCATTGATCATGTGCCAATCTGGACCTACGATTTGTCTGACTACTTTCTCTACTTCTTCCCCATTTAAATGATAACTTAACCTCATGCCCTGTAAGTCTTCCAAGAATTTTCTAAAATTAACTTTTGGATGGGGAATCACCTCTGTGGCTTTCCGGATGTCTTCCGGTGTCCACAGTCTATATACTAGGATAGTCTGGTCCTGCCCTTCCTGTCCTGCCTGAGGATTTGGTACTTCTATAAGCGGACATATCTCTTCTTCACTCATAGCTCATGAATTTTCATTCATTTGATATATTTCCATATCCCCTCTTGTTTTATGTGTTCGAGACCTAGTCTCGACAGGATCTCTAATAAACGGTTTCGGTTTCGCAGGGACAGTTGGGTATAGCAGAGGTGGATCAGCTTGTCCACTTACTTCATATTCTGGTAAGGGAAGCGGAGGGGGCGGAGGGGCTGATGCTATTACCAAGTTATTGTCCTCTTTATCTAAAAACATTGCTTTCAAATTTTTACTCTTTTGTTGCCTGTGGTTTGCTTCCTCAAGCAACCTATGTGCCTGGGGAATGCCTAATTGATGTTGCTTTTTTACCTGACCTTTTGCATCGGTTTTGAGCTGTTTGACAAGTTTAATAAGCGAGGATTTTTCTAGTTTGCCATCAAATTCATATTTATTAACCCATTTTTTATAGTACCTAACGTTGTTGGCATGTTGTAATTACATATATTTCGCGTCTTCGGTTAATGGTGGATTACGGGATCTTTTTGTGCATTTCCCATGTTGTCCTAACTTAGTTAACGAAAAATGTTATGTAACCCTTCTTATCACATGGTATCACAATTTCTCTTTTTCACAGTTTATCTAGAATAACTGCCTACCTATTCTGTTTCCCTGATCTATGACAAGACAGCAATCTTTTTTGTCCCTGATCTGTACATTACAAATCTCCCTGACAAAAACAAATACTGTAAAAAGTCCCTGATCTAAAACAGAAAAAAGGTAATTCTTCCTTACCTGAGCCTCCATGATTGACCATTGCACTGGAACCGTCAACTCGTCCTCCAATCGCAGACCAGAAACAGTGGCTGGCCTCTTTTGAACGACAATTTAGTCAGAGGTCTTTCAAAGCAGAACAACTGATGTGGTCTCTTCCCTGTACGGTTTCACGCCACCGGGCCCATCTGACCTGAGTCAGAGTGAGAGTTTCCGGTCCGAAGGACCAAATCTGTCAAAGGAAAAAATAACTTCAATAAGATCAATACATGGCAGGTTCAGGTTAAGGCACTTTAATCTTGCAGCATGGAGACAAAAACGTGCTAATACAGAGTTTGTCTAATTAGAATCAGGAAGTGAAAACATCTTTATACATTTTCTAACAAGACATTGCCTACCAAGCTGACGTAACAGATCACAAGTTTTAGCATCATTACTTCTTAGCAACTGTTTGTCCATAATTTTCTGCTTGCACTATCAATTTTATGAAAAACTTCTTAAGAAAAACAACGTGGCCTTGATGACCACTGGTTAGATACAACTTCCCTCTATGCAATGTTACCATTCAAGGTACTATGGCTAATTTGAGCACAAAGCGAGTACAGATTATAGTCCATTTCTTTAAACAATCTTTTGTCTTGCTTTATCTTTTTCCTCTGCAGCTGTGCATGTTCTCATCACACGGACAGAGCTTATTGTTCAAAATCATAACATTATAGAAAACAGTATTGTTCCATTTATTATTTCCTGACCTAGCAGATAATCACCTGCTTCTCAGTACATTTCCAAAAGGCATAAACATGAATTTTGCTGTGCTAGCAAACGCTAGGTCAGAGGGCATCTTGCAAGTTTCAGAAAGCATACTGCAGTTTCAAAAACATCTTTTAGTCTCATATAAAACTAAGCTGTATATAAAATAGAATGAAAATGTGTTATCTCTTTTAGCTTCTAATTAGCACTAAACATACACATTAATACATATTTTTCTGACAGGATAGCATTCACAGTTACACATGTAAATAATATGAGTGGGGAGAGCATCCACAGTTACACGTGTAAATAATATCAGTGGGATACCATCCACAGTTACACATGTAAATAATATCAGTGGGGATAGTATCCATTGTATATGTGTAAATACTATCAGTGGAATACCATCCACAGTTACACATGTAAATAATATCGGGGGGATAACAGTTACAGTTACATGTGTAAGTAATATCATTGCGGATAATATCCACACTTACAAGTGTAAATAATATAAGTGGGGATAGCATCCATAGTTACATGTGTAAATAATATTAGTGGGGATAACATCCACAGTTACATGTGCAAATAATAACAGTGGGGATAGCATCCACAGTTACACGTGTAAATTATATCAGTGGGGAAAACATCCACAGTTACATGTGTAAATAATATCAGTGGGGATAGCATCCACAGTTACATGTGTAAATAATATCAGTGGGGACAGCATCCACAGTTACACATGTAAATAATATCAGTGGTGATAGCATCCACAGTTACACATGTAAATAATATCAGTTGGGATAGCTTCCACAGTTACAAATGTAAATAATATCATTAGGGATAGCATCCACAGATACACATGTAAATAATATTAGTGGGGATAGCATCGACAGTTACACATGTAAATAATATCATTAGGGATAGCATCCACAGTTTGAATTGTAAATGATAGTGGGGATAGCATCCAAAATTACATGTTTAAATAATAGACAAGGAATGCATCCACAGTTACACATGTAAATAATATCAGTGAGGATAGCATCCACAGTTACACATGTAAATAATATCAGTAGGGATAGCATCCACAGTTACATGTAAATAATATCAGTGGGGATAGCATCCACAGTTACAGATGTAAATAATATCAGTGGGGATAGCATCCACAGTTACACATGTAAATAATATCAGTGGGATAGCATCCACAGTTACACATGTAAATAATATCAGTGGGGATAGCATCCACAGTTACATGTAAATAATATCAGTGGGGATAGCATCCACAGTTACACATGTAAATAATATCAGTGGGGATAGCATCCACAGTTACACATGTAAATAATATCAGTGGGGATAGCATCCACAGTTACACATGTAAATAATATCAGTGGGGATAGCATCCACAGTTACATGTGTAAATAATATCAGTGGGGATAGCATCCACAGTTACACATGTAAATAATATCAGTGGGGATAGCATCCACAGTTACACATGTAAATAATATCAGTGGGGATAGCATCCACAGTTACACATGTAAATAATATCAGTGGGGATAGCATCCACAGTTACACATGTAAATAATATCAGTGGGGATAGCATCCACAGTTACACATGTAAATAATATCAGTGGGGATAGCATCCACAGTTACACATGTAAATAATATCAGTGGGGATAGCATCCACAGTTACACATGTAAATAATATCAGTGGGGATAGCATCCACAGTTACACATGTAAATAATATCAGTGGGGATAGCATCCACAGTTACACATGTAAATAATATCAGTGGGGATAGCATCCACAGTTACACATGTAAATAATATCAGTGGGGATAGCATCCACAGTTACACATGTAAATAATATCAGTGGGGATAGCATCCACAGTTACACATGTAAATAATATCAGTGGGGATAGCATCCACAGTTACACATGTAAATAATATCAGTGGGGATAGCATCCACAGTTACACATGTAAATAATATCAGTGGGGATAGCATCCACAGTTACACATGTAAATAATATCAGTGGGGATAGCATCCACAGTTACACATGTAAATAATATCAGTGGGGATAGCATCCACAGTTACACATGTAAATAATATCAGTGGGGATAGCATCCACAGTTACACATGTAAATAATATCAGTGGGGATAGCATCCACAGTTACACATGTAAATAATATCAGTGGGGATAGCATCCACAGTTACATGTAAATAATATCAGTGGGGATAGCATCCACAGTTACACATGTAAATAATATCAGTGGGGATAGCATCCACAGTTACACATGTAAATAATATCAGTGGGATAGCATCCACAGTTACACATGTAAATAATATCAGTGGGGATAGCATCCACAGTTACATGTAAATAATATCAGTGGGGATAGCATCCACAGTTACACATGTAAATAATATCAGTGGGGATAGCATCCACAGTTACACATGTAAATAATATCAGTGGGGATAGCATCCACAGTTACACATGTAAATAATATCAGTGGGGATAGCATCCACAGTTACACATGTAAATAATATCAGTGGGATAGCATCCACAGTTACACATGTAAATAATATCAGTGGGGATAGCATCCACAGTTACACATGTAAATAATATCAGTGGGGATAGCATCCACAGTTACACATGTAAATAATATCAGTGGGGATAGCATCCACAGTTACACATGTAAATAATATCAGTGGGGATAGCATCCACAGTTACACATGTAAATAATATCAGTGGGGATAGCATCCACAGTTACACATGTAAATAATATCAGTGGGGATAGCATCCACAGTTACACATGTAAATAATATCAGTGGGGATAGCATCCACAGTTACACATGTAAATAATATCAGTGGGGATAGCATCCACAGTTACACATGTAAATAATATCAGTGGGATAGCATCCACAGTTACACATGTAAATAATATCAGTGGGGATAGCATCCACAGTTACACATGTAAATAATATCAGTGGGGATAGCATCCACAGTTACATGTAAATAATATCAGTGGGGATAGCATCCACAGTTACACATGTAAATAATATCAGTGGGGATAGCATCCACAGTTACACATGTAAATAATATCAGTGGGATAGCATCCACAGTTACACATGTAAATAATATCAGTGGGATAGCATCCACAGTTACACATGTAAATAATATCAGTGGGGATAGCATCCACAGTTACACATGTAAATAATATCAGTGGGGATAGCATCCACAGTTACACATGTAAATAATATCAGTGGGGATAGCATCCACAGTTACATGTAAATAATATCAGTGGGGATAGCATCCACAGTTACACATGTAAATAATATCAGTGGGGATAGCATCCACAGTTACACATGTAAATAATATCAGTGGGGATAGCATCCACAGTTACACATGTAAATAATATCAGTGGGGATAGCATCCACAGTTACACATGTAAATAATATCAGTGGGGATAGCATCCACAGTTACACATGTAAATAATATCAGTGGGGATAGCATCCACAGTTACACATGTAAATAATATCAGTGGGGATAGCATCCACAGTTACACATGTAAATAATATCAGTGGGGATAGCATCCACAGTTACACATGTAAATAATATCAGTGGGGATAGCATCCACAGTTACACATGTAAATAATATCAGTGGGGATAGCATCCACAGTTACACATGTAAATAATATCAGTGGGGATAGCATCCACAGTTACACATGTAAATAATATCAGTGGGATAGCATCCACAGTTACACATGTAAATAATATCAGTGGGGATAGCATCCACAGTTACACATGTAAATAATATCAGTGGGGATAGCATCCACAGTTACACATGTAAATAATATCAGTGGGGATAGCATCCACAGTTACACATGTAAATAATATCAGTGGGGATAGCATCCACAGTTACACATGTAAATAATATCAGTGGGGATAGCATCCACAGTTACACATGTAAATAATATCAGTGGGGATAGCATCCACAGTTACACATGTAAATAATATCAGTGGGGATAGCATCCACAGTTACACATGTAAATAATATCAGTGGGGATAGCATCCACAGTTACACATGTAAATAATATCAGTGGGGATAGCATCCACAGTTACACATGTAAATAATATCAGTGGGGATAGCATCCACAGTTACACATGTAAATAATATCAGTGGGGATAGCATCCACAGTTACACATGTAAATAATATCAGTGGGGATAGCATCCACAGTTACATGTAAATAATATCAGTGGGGATAGCATCCACAGTTACACATGTAAATAATATCAGTGGGGATAGCATCCACAGTTACACATGTAAATAATATCAGTGGGGATAGCATCCACAGTTACACATGTAAATAATATCAGTGGGGATAGCATCCACAGTTACATGTAAATAATATCAGTGGGGATAGCATCCACAGTTACACATGTAAATAATATCAGTGGGGATAGCATCCACAGTTACACATGTAAATAATATCAGTGGGGATAGCATCCACAGTTACACATGTAAATAATATCAGTGGGGATAGCATCCACAGTTACACATGTAAATAATATCAGTGGGGATAGCATCCACAGTTACACATGTAAATAATATCAGTGGGGATAGCATCCACAGTTACACATGTAAATAATATCAGTGGGGATAGCATCCACAGTTACACATGTAAATAATATCAGTGGGGATAGCATCCACAGTTACACATGTAAATAATATCAGTGGGGATAGCATCCACAGTTACACATGTAAATAATATCAGTGGGGATAGCATCCACAGTTACACATGTAAATAATATCAGTGGGGATAGCATCCACAGTTACATGTAAATAATATCAGTGGGGATAGCATCCACAGTTACACATGTAAATAATATCAGTGGGGATAGCATCCACAGTTACACATGTAAATAATATCAGTGGGGATAGCATCCACAGTTACACATGTAAATAATATCAGTGGGGATAGCATCCACAGTTACACATGTAAATAATATCAGTGGGGATAGCATCCACAGTTACACATGTAAATAATATCAGTGGGGATAGCATCCACAGTTACACATGTAAATAATATCAGTGGGGATAGCATCCACAGTTACACATGTAAATAATATCAGTGGGGATAGCATCCACAGTTACACATGTAAATAATATCAGTGGGGATAGCATCCACAGTTACACATGTAAATAATATCAGTGGGGATAGCATCCACAGTTACACATGTAAATAATATCAGTGGGGATAGCATCCACAGTTACACATGTAAATAATATCAGTGGGGATAGCATCCACAGTTACACATGTAAATAATATCAGTGGGGATAGCATCCACAGTTACACATGTAAATAATATCAGTGGGGATAGCATCCACAGTTACACATGTAAATAATATCAGTGGGGATAGCATCCACAGTTACACATGTAAATAATATCAGTGGGGATAGCATCCACAGTTACACATGTAAATAATATCAGTGGGGATAGCATCCACAGTTACACATGTAAATAATATCAGTGGGGATAGCATCCACAGTTACACATGTAAATAATATCAGTGGGGATAGCATCCACAGTTACATGTAAATAATATCAGTGGGGATAGCATCCACAGTTACACATGTAAATAATATCAGTGGGGATAGCATCCACAGTTACACATGTAAATAATATCAGTGGGGATAGCATCCACAGTTACACATGTAAATAATATCAGTGGGATAGCATCCACAGTTACACATGTAAATAATATCAGTGGGGATAGCATCCACAGTTACACATGTAAATAATATCAGTGGGGATAGCATCCACAGTTACACATGTAAATAATATCAGTGGGGATAGCATCCACAGTTACACATGTAAA
The DNA here is from genome assembly GCF_019279795.1 of Protopterus annectens. Taxonomy (NCBI): domain Eukaryota; kingdom Metazoa; phylum Chordata; order Ceratodontiformes; family Protopteridae; genus Protopterus; species Protopterus annectens. The sequence continues at coordinate 1,340,814,334 of NC_056747.1, forward strand.
TAATATCAGTGGGGATAGCATCCACAGTTACATGTAAATAATATCAGTGGGGATAGCATCCACAGTTACACATGTAAATAATATCAGTGGGGATAGCATCCACAGTTACACATGTAAATAATATCAGTGGGGATAGCATCCACAGTTACACATGTAAATAATATCAGTGGGGATAGCATCCACAGTTACACATGTAAATAATATCAGTGGGGATAGCATCCACAGTTACACATGTAAATAATATCAGTGGGGATAGCATCCACAGTTACACATGTAAATAATATCAGTGGGGATAGCATCCACAGTTACACATGTAAATAATATCAGTGGGGATAGCATCCACAGTTACACATGTAAATAATATCAGTGGGGATAGCATCCACAGTTACACATGTAAATAATATCAGTGGGATAGCATCCACAGTTACACATGTAAATAATATCAGTGGGGATAGCATCCACAGTTACACATGTAAATAATATCAGTGGGGATAGCATCCACAGTTACACATGTAAATAATATCAGTGGGGATAGCATCCACAGTTACACATGTAAATAATATCAGTGGGGATAGCATCCACAGTTACACATGTAAATAATATCAGTGGGATAGCATCCACAGTTACACATGTAAATAATATCAGTGGGGATAGCATCCACAGTTACACATGTAAATAATATCAGTGGGGATAGCATCCACAGTTACACATGTAAATAATATCAGTGGGGATAGCATCCACAGTTACACATGTAAATAATATCAGTGGGGATAGCATCCACAGTTACACATGTAAATAATATCAGTGGGGATAGCATCCACAGTTACACATGTAAATAATATCAGTGGGGATAGCATCCACAGTTACACATGTAAATAATATCAGTGGGGATAGCATCCACAGTTACACATGTAAATAATATCAGTGGGATAGCATCCACAGTTACACATGTAAATAATATCAGTGGGGATAGCATCCACAGTTACACATGTAAATAATATCAGTGGGGATAGCATCCACAGTTACATGTAAATAATATCAGTGGGGATAGCATCCACAGTTACACATGTAAATAATATCAGTGGGATAGCATCCACAGTTACACATGTAAATAATATCAGTGGGGATAGCATCCACAGTTACACATGTAAATAATATCAGTGGGGATAGCATCCACAGTTACACATGTAAATAATATCAGTGGGATAGCATCCACAGTTACACATGTAAATAATATCAGTGGGGATAGCATCCACAGTTACACATGTAAATAATATCAGTGGGGATAGCATCCACAGTTACACATGTAAATAATATCAGTGGGGATAGCATCCACAGTTACACATGTAAATAATATCAGTGGGGATAGCATCCACAGTTACACATGTAAATAATATCAGTGGGGATAGCATCCACAGTTACATGTTTAAATAATATCAGTGGGATAGCATCCAAAGTTACACATGTAAATAATATCAGTGGGGATAGCATCCACAGTTACACATGTAAATAATATCAGTGGGGATAGCATCCACAGTTACACATGTAAATAATATCAGTGGGGATAGCATCCACAGTTACACATGTAAATAATATCAGTGGGGATAGCATCCACAGTTACACATGTAAATAATATCAGTGGGGATAGCATCCACAGTTACACATGTAAATAATATCAGTGGGGATAGCATCCACAGTTACACATGTAAATAATATCAGTGGGGATAGCATCCACAGTTACACATGTAAATAATATCAGTGGGATAGCATCCACAGTTACACATGTAAATAATATCAGTGGGGATAGCATCCACAGTTACACATGTAAATAATATCAGTGGGGATAGCATCCACAGTTACACATGTAAATAATATCAGTGGGGATAGCATCCACAGTTACACATGTAAATAATATCAGTGGGGATAGCATCCACAGTTACACATGTAAATAATATCAGTGGGGATAGCATCCACAGTTACACATGTAAATAATATCAGTGGGGATAGCATCCACAGTTACACATGTAAATAATATCAGTGGGGATAGCATCCACAGTTACACATGTAAATAATATCAGTGGGGATAGCATCCACAGTTACACATGTAAATAATATCAGTGGGGATAGCATCCACAGTTACATGTGTAAATAATATCAGTGGGGATAGCATCCACAGTTACACATGTAAATAATATCAGTGGGGATAGCATCCACAGTTACACATGTAAATAATATCAGTGGGGATAGCATCCACAGTTACACATGTAAATAATATCAGTGGGGATAGCATCCACAGTTACACATGTAAATAATATCAGTGGGGATAGCATCCACAGTTACACATGTAAATAATATCAGTGGGGATAGCATCCACAGTTACACATGTAAATAATATCAGTGGGGATAGCATCAACAGTTACAGGTGTAAATAATAACACTTTGGATAGCATCTACAGTTACATGTACAAGTAATATCAGTGGGGATAGCATTTAGAGCTACATGTGTAAATAATATCAGTGGGGATAGCATCCACAGTTACACATGTAAATAATATCAGTGGGGATAGCATCCACAGTTACACATGTAAATAATATCAGTGGGGATAGCATCCACAGTTACACATGTAAATAATATCAGTGGGGATAGCATCCACAGTTACACATGTAAATAATATCAGTGGGGATAGCATCCACAGTTACACATGTAAATAATATCAGTGGGGATAGCATCCACAGTTACACATGTAAATAATATCAGTGGGGATAGCATCCACAGTTACATGTAAATAATATCAGTGGGGATAGCATCCACAGTTACACATGTAAATAATATCAGTGGGATAGCATCCACAGTTACACATGTAAATAATATCAGTGGGGATAGCATCCACAGTTACACATGTAAATAATATCAGTGGGGATAGCATCCACAGTTACACATGTAAATAATATCAGTGGGGATAGCATCCACAGTTACACATGTAAATAATATCAGTGGGGATAGCATCCACAGTTACACATGTAAATAATATCAGTGGGGATAGCATCCACAGTTACACATGTAAATAATATCAGTGGGGATAGCATCCACAGTTACACATGTAAATAATATCAGTGGGGATAGCATCCACAGTTACACATGTAAATAATATCAGTGGGGATAGCATCCACAGTTACACATGTAAATAATATCAGTGGGGATAGCATCCACAGTTACACATGTAAATAATATCAGTGGGGATAGCATCCACAGTTACACATGTAAATAATATCAGTGGGGATAGCATCCACAGTTACACATGTAAATAATATCAGTGGGGATAGCATCCACAGTTACATGTAAATAATATCAGTGGGGATAGCATCCACAGTTACACATGTAAATAATATCAGTGGGGATAGCATCCACAGTTACACATGTAAATAATATCAGTGGGGATAGCATCCACAGTTACACATGTAAATAATATCAGTGGGGATAGCATCCACAGTTACACATGTAAATAATATCAGTGGGATAGCATCCACAGTTACATGTAAATAATATCAGTGGGGATAGCATCCACAGTTACACATGTAAATAATATCAGTGGGGATAGCATCCACAGTTACACATGTAAATAATATCAGTGGGGATAGCATCCACAGTTACACATGTAAATAATATCAGTGGGGATAGCATCCACAGTTACACATGTAAATAATATCAGTGGGGATAGCATCCACAGTTACACATGTAAATAATATCAGTGGGGATAGCATCCACAGTTACACATGTAAATAATATCAGTGGGGATAGCATCCACAGTTACACATGTAAATAATATCAGTGGGGATAGCATCCACAGTTACACATGTAAATAATATCAGTGGGGATAGCATCCACAGTTACACATGTAAATAATATCAGTGGGGATAGCATCCACAGTTACACATGTAAATAATATCAGTGGGGATAGCATCCACAGTTACACATGTAAATAATATCAGTGGGGATAGCATCCACAGTTACACATGTAAATAATATCAGTGGGGATAGCATCCACAGTTACACATGTAAATAATATCAGTGGGGATAGCATCCACAGTTACACATGTAAATAATATCAGTGGGGATAGCATCCACAGTTACACATGTAAATAATATCAGTGGGATAGCATCCACAGTTACACATGTAAATAATATCAGTGGGGATAGCATCCACAGTTACACATGTAAATAATATCAGTGGGGATAGCATCCACAGTTACACATGTAAATAATATCAGTGGGGATAGCATCCACAGTTACACATGTAAATAATATCAGTGGGGATAGCATCCACAGTTACACATGTAAATAATATCAGTGGGGATAGCATCCACAGTTACACATGTAAATAATATCAGTGGGGATAGCATCCACAGTTACACATGTAAATAATATCAGTGGGGATAGCATCCACAGTTACACATGTAAATAATATCAGTGGGGATAGCATCCACAGTTACACATGTAAATAATATCAGTGGGGATAGCATCCACAGTTACACATGTAAATAATATCAGTGGGGATAGCATCCACAGTTACACATGTAAATAATATCAGTGGGGATAGCATCCACAGTTACACATGTAAATAATATCAGTGGGGATAGCATCCACAGTTACACATGTAAATAATATCAGTGGGGATAGCATCCACAGTTACACATGTAAATAATATCAGTGGGGATAGCATCCACAGTTACACATGTAAATAATATCAGTGGGGATAGCATCCACAGTTACACATGTAAATAATATCAGTGGGGATAGCATCCACAGTTACACATGTAAATAATATCAGTGGGGATAGCATCCACAGTTACACATGTAAATAATATCAGTGGGGATAGCATCCACAGTTACACATGTAAATAATATCAGTGGGGATAGCATCCACAGTTACACATGTAAATAATATCAGTGGGGATAGCATCCACAGTTACACATGTAAATAATATCAGTGGGGATAGCATCCACAGTTACACATGTAAATAATATCAGTGGGGATAGCATCCACAGTTACACATGTAAATAATATCAGTGGGGATAGCATCCACAGTTACACATGTAAATAATATCAGTGGGGATAGCATCCACAGTTACACATGTAAATAATATCAGTGGGGATAGCATCCACAGTTACACATGTAAATAATATCAGTGGGGATAGCATCCACAGTTACACATGTAAATAATATCAGTGGGGATAGCATCCACAGTTACACATGTAAATAATATCAGTGGGGATAGCATCCACAGTTACACATGTAAATAATATCAGTGGGGATAGCATCCACAGTTACACATGTAAATAATATCAGTGGGGATAGCATCCACAGTTACACATGTAAATAATATCAGTGGGGATAGCATCCACAGTTACACATGTAAATAATATCAGTGGGGATAGCATCCACAGTTACACATGTAAATAATATCAGTGGGGATAGCATCCACAGTTACACATGTAAATAATATCAGTGGGGATAGCATCCACAGTTACACATGTAAATAATATCAGTGGGGATAGCATCCACAGTTACACATGTAAATAATATCAGTGGGGATAGCATCCACAGTTACACATGTAAATAATATCAGTGGGGATAGCATCCACAGTTACACATGTAAATAATATCAGTGGGGATAGCATCCACAGTTACACATGTAAATAATATCAGTGGGGATAGCATCCACAGTTACACATGTAAATAATATCAGTGGGGATAGCATCCACAGTTACACATGTAAATAATATCAGTGGGGATAGCATCCACAGTTACACATGTAAATAATATCAGTGGGGATAGCATCCACAGTTACACATGTAAATAATATCAGTGGGGATAGCATCCACAGTTACACATGTAAATAATATCAGTGGGGATAGCATCCACAGTTACACATGTAAATAATATCAGTGGGGATAGCATCCACAGTTACACATGTAAATAATATCAGTGGGGATAGCATCCACAGTTACACATGTAAATAATATCAGTGGGGATAGCATCCACAGTTACACATGTAAATAATATCAGTGGGGATAGCATCCACAGTTACACATGTAAATAATATCAGTGGGGATAGCATCCACAGTTACACATGTAAATAATATCAGTGGGGATAGCATCCACAGTTACACATGTAAATAATATCAGTGGGGATAGCATCCACAGTTACACATGTAAATAATATCAGTGGGGATAGCATCCACAGTTACACATGTAAATAATATCAGTGGGGATAGCATCCACAGTTACACATGTAAATAATATCAGTGGGGATAGCATCCACAGTTACACATGTAAATAATATCAGTGGGGATAGCATCCACAGTTACACATGTAAATAATATCAGTGGGGATAGCATCCACAGTTACACATGTAAATAATATCAGTGGGGATAGCATCCACAGTTACACATGTAAATAATATCAGTGGGGATAGCATCCACAGTTACACATGTAAATAATATCAGTGGGGATAGCATCCACAGTTACACATGTAAATAATATCAGTGGGGATAGCATCCACAGTTACACATGTAAATAATATCAGTGGGATAGCATCCACAGTTACACATGTAAATAATATCAGTGGGGATAGCATCCACAGTTACACATGTAAATAATATCAGTGGGGATAGCATCCACAGTTACACATGTAAATAATATCAGTGGGGATAGCATCCACAGTTACACATGTAAATAATATCAGTGGGGATAGCATCCACAGTTACACATGTAAATAATATCAGTGGGGATAGCATCCACAGTTACACATGTAAATAATATCAGTGGGGATAGCATCCACAGTTACACATGTAAATAATATCAGTGGGGATAGCATCCACAGTTACACATGTAAATAATATCAGTGGGGATAGCATCCACAGTTACACATGTAAATAATATCAGTGGGGATAGCATCCACAGTTACACATGTAAATAATATCAGTGGGGATAGCATCCACAGTTACACATGTAAATAATATCAGTGGGGATAGCATCCACAGTTACATGTAAATAATATCAGTGGGGATAGCATCCACAGTTACACATGTAAATAATATCAGTGGGGATAGCATCCACAGTTACACATGTAAATAATATCAGTGGGGATAGCATCCACAGTTACACATGTAAATAATATCAGTGGGGATAGCATCCACAGTTACACATGTAAATAATATCAGTGGGGATAGCATCCACAGTTACACATGTAAATAATATCAGTGGGGATAGCATCCACAGTTACACATGTAAATAATATCAGTGGGGATAGCATCCACAGTTACACATGTAAATAATATCAGTGGGGATAGCATCCACAGTTACATGTAAATAATATCAGTGGGGATAGCATCCACAGTTACACATGTAAATAATATCAGTGGGGATAGCATCCACAGTTACACATGTAAATAATATCAGTGGGGATAGCATCCACAGTTACACATGTAAATAATATCAGTGGGGATAGCATCCACAGTTACACATGTAAATAATATCAGTGGGGATAGCATCCACAGTTACACATGTAAATAATATCAGTGGGGATAGCATCCACAGTTACACATGTAAATAATATCAGTGGGATAGCATCCACAGTTACACATGTAAATAATATCAGTGGGGATAGCATCCACAGTTACACATGTAAATAATATCAGTGGGGATAGCATCCACAGTTACACATGTAAATAATATCAGTGGGGATAGCATCCACAGTTACACATGTAAATAATATCAGTGGGGATAGCATCCACAGTTACACATGTAAATAATATCAGTGGGGATAGCATCCACAGTTACACATGTAAATAATATCAGTGGGGATAGCATCCACAGTTACATGTAAATAATATCAGTGGGGATAGCATCCACAGTTACACATGTAAATAATATCAGTGGGGATAGCATCCACAGTTACACATGTAAATAATATCAGTGGGGATAGCATCCACAGTTACACATGTAAATAATATCAGTGGGGATAGCATCCACAGTTACATGTAAATAATATCAGTGGGGATAGCATCCACAGTTACACATGTAAATAATATCAGTGGGGATAGCATCCACAGTTACACATGTAAATAATATCAGTGGGGATAGCATCCACAGTTACACATGTAAATAATATCAGTGGGGATAGCATCCACAGTTACACATGTAAATAATATCAGTGGGGATAGCATCCACAGTTACACATGTAAATAATATCAGTGGGATAGCATCCACAGTTACACATGTAAATAATATCAGTGGGGATAGCATCCACAGTTACACATGTAAATAATATCAGTGGGGATAGCATCCACAGTTACACATGTAAATAATATCAGTGGGGATAGCATCCACAGTTACACATGTAAATAATATCAGTGGGATAGCATCCACAGTTACACATGTAAATAATATCAGTGGGGATAGCATCCACAGTTACACATGTAAATAATATCAGTGGGGATAGCATCCACAGTTACACATGTAAATAATATCAGTGGGGATAGCATCCACAGTTACACATGTAAATAATATCAGTGGGGATAGCATCCACAGTTACACATGTAAATAATATCAGTGGGGATAGCATCCACAGTTACACATGTAAATAATATCAGTGGGGATAGCATCCACAGTTACAAGTGTAAATAATATCACTGTGGATAACATCTACAGTTAAATGCTTAAACAATATCAGTGGGATAGCATCCACAGTTAAACACATAAATAATATCAGTTGGGATAGCATCCACAGTTACACATGTAAATCATGTCAGTGGGTATAACATCCACAGTTACACATGTAAATAATATCAGAGGGATAGCATCCACAGTTACACATGTAAATAATATCAGTGGGGATAGCATCCACAGTTACACATGTAAATAATATCAGTGGGGATAGCATCCACAGTTACACATGTAAATAATATCAGTGGGGATAGCATCCACAGTTACACATGTAAATAATATCAGTGGGGATAGCATCCACAGTTACATGTAAATAATATCAGTGGGGATAGCATCCACAGTTACATGTAAATAATATCAGTGGGGATAGCATCCACAGTTACACATGTAAATAATATCAGTGGGATAGCATCCACAGTTACACATGTAAATAATATCAGTGGGGATAGCATCCACAGTTACACATGTAAATAATATCAGTGGGGATAGCATCCACAGTTACACATGTAAATAATATCAGTGGGGATAGCATCCACAGTTACACATGTAAATAATATCAGTGGGATAGCATCCACAGTTACACATGTAAATAATATCAGTGGGGATAGCATCCACAGTTACACATGTAAATAATATCAGTGGGATAGCATCCACAGTTACACATGTAAATAATATCAGTGGGGATAGCATCCACAGTTACACATGTAAATAATATCAGTGGGGATAGCATCCACAGTTACACATGTAAATAATATCAGTGGGATAGCATCCACAGTTACACATGTAAATAATATCAGTGGGGATAGCATCCACAGTTACACATGTAAATAATATCAGTGGGGATAGCATCCACAGTTACACATGTAAATAATATCAGTGGGGATAGCATCCACAGTTACACATGTAAATAATATCAGTGGGATAGCATCCACAGTTACACATGTAAATAATATCAGTGGGGATAGCATCCACAGTTACACATGTAAATAATATCAGTGGGGATAGCATCCACAGTTACACATGTAAATAATATCAGTGGGGATAGCATCCACAGTTACACATGTAAATAATATCAGTGGGGATAGCATCCACAGTTACACATGTAAATAATATCAGTGGGGATAGCATCCACAGTTACACATGTAAATAATATCAGTGGGGATAGCATCCACAGTTACATGTAAATAATATCAGTGGGGATAGCATCCACAGTTACACATGTAAATAATATCAGTGGGGATAGCATCCACAGTTACACATGTAAATAATATCAGTGGGGATAGCATCCACAGTTACACATGTAAATAATATCAGTGGGGATAGCATCCACAGTTACACATGTAAATAATATCAGTGGGGATAGCATCCACAGTTACACATGTAAATAATATCAGTGGGGATAGCATCCACAGTTACACATGTAAATAATATCAGTGGGGATAGCATCCACAGTTACACATGTAAATAATATCAGTGGGGATAGCATCCACAGTTACATGTAAATAATATCAGTGGGGATAGCATCCACAGTTACACATGTAAATAATATCAGTGGGGATAGCATCCACAGTTACACATGTAAATAATATCAGTGGGGATAGCATCCACAGTTACACATGTAAATAATATCAGTGGGGATAGCATCCACAGTTACACATGTAAATAATATCAGTGGGGATAGCATCCACAGTTACACATGTAAATAATATCAGTGGGGATAGCATCCACAGTTACATGTAAATAATATCAGTGGGGATAGCATCCACAGTTACACATGTAAATAATATCAGTGGGGATAGCATCCACAGTTACACATGTAAATAATATCAGTGGGGATAGCATCCACAGTTACACATGTAAATAATATCAGTGGATAGCATCCACAGTTACACATGTAAATAATATCAGTGGGGATAGCATCCACAGTTACACATGTAAATAATATCAGTGGGGATAGCATCCACAGTTACACATGTAAATAATATCAGTGGGATAGCATCCACAGTTACATGTAAATAATATCAGTGGGGATAGCATCCACAGTTACACATGTAAATAATATCAGTGGGGATAGCATCCACAGTTACATGTAAATAATATCAGTGGGGATAGCATCCACAGTTACACATGTAAATAATATCAGTGGGGATAGCATCCACAGTTACACATGTAAATAATATCAGTGAGGATAGCATCCACAGTTACACATGTAAATAATATCAGTGGGGATAGCATCCACAGTTACACATGTAAATAATATCAGTGGAGATAGCATCCACAGTTACACATGTAAATAATATCAGTGAGGATAGCATCCACAGTTACACATGTAAATAATATCAGTGGAGATAGCATCCACAGTTACACATGTAAATAATATCAGTGGGGATAGCATCCACAGTTACACATGTAAATAATATCAGTGGGATATCATCCACAGTTACACATGTAAATAATATCAGTGAGGATAGCATCCACAGTTACACATGTAAATAATATCAGTGGGGATAGCATCCATAGTTACCCATGTAAATAATATCAGTGGAGATAGCAGCCACAGTTACACATGTAAATAATATCAGTGGGGACAGCATCCACAGTTACACATGTAAATAATATCAGGGATAGCATCCACAGTTACACATGTAAATAATATCAGTGGGGATAGCATCCACAGTTACACATGTAAATAATATCAGTGGGGATAGCATCCACAGTTACACATGTAAATAACATCAGTGGGGATAGCATCCACAGTTACACATGTAAATAATATCAGTGGGGACAGCATCCACAGTTACATGTAAATAATATCAGTGGGGATAGCATCCACAGTTACACATGTAAATAATATCAGTGGGGATAGCATCCACAGTTACACTTGTAAATAATAGACAAGGATAGCGTCCACAGTTACACATGTAAATAATAGACAAGGATAGCGTCCACAGTTACACATGTAAATAATAGACAAGGATAGCATCCACAGTTACACATGTAAATAATAGACAAGGATAGCATCCACAGTTACACATGTAAATCATACCAGTGGGGACTCCATCCTCAGTTTATTTATTTAGTTAAGTTTGATGTCCGGGGAAGACCACTTGGCCAAGAAGAGCCCATTTTCTGTGGAGGACCAAGGAGAAAAGCTCCACTATAATGGCAAGTTACATTTCACATGTTACAAAAGTTCATTGTTCATACAGCTAATTAAACATTTACCATAAGCTTCATGATATTTGCAATTGGCTTGCCACAATGTTACAAAAATGAATAGACATAATTCAATAAAGAAATTTCAACACTTACATAAAGTGAATATTTTTGTTATAAACTCAATTATAGGTTTAACATTTCAAAATATATAGCTACTAGCCATTAGTAGGTTAGGAAAATGTTATGCATGGAGAGGGTAATAGTATACTTGAGATTGTAGAGTACAGTACAATATATATTAGAGAGAAAATTAATTTTTAGTAGGGGAGGGATTGTTTTGGGTGGGATGAAGTAATATTAGAGGTAGTTGGATGAGTCAGTGCAAAGTGGAATGAGGGGGAGATCTTGGCAAGGGCATTCCTATTTGAAAGAAAGATGAGAGAGTTGCTGAGATTTGAAATTTGTATGGTCAGGTAGGTTGCGTAGGTGTGTTGTGAGGGAGTTCCACTGTTTACCTAAGGAGTGGGACAGCAATAGATGGACAGGAGGTCATGCAGGTTTGTGGAGCTGAAAGAGATTTTGGTTTTGGATCTGAGTGAGTGGTTGGGAATGTAAGGTTTTAAGGAAGTTTCAAGAGCTGGGCAGTTGGCAGGTTTAAAGATGAGCTTGTGGGCAATGGTGAGTTGTAGGTAACTGAGGTCGTTGGGTAGTTCATGCCAGTTGAGGGTGAGGCGGGAGTTTTTTGAATTGGTTGCAATTTTGGAGATCTTGTGGTAGGACCAAAGGCCAAGATGAAAAATGGTGAAAAGAGGGGCGCCATACATAAGGGAGGGGATAGGATGGTGGAGACAAGAGTCTGATGGGTAGAGGGGCTTAGGAAGCGGTTGTGCCTGTAGAGGACACCTAACATTTCATGGGTTTTCTTGATTCCAGAGCGGATGTTGGTGTCAAATTTTACTTCTTCATCACTAATGATGTCAAGAAACTTGGTGTTGGGAACAATTTCGAGGAGAGTGTTGTTTTGGCTCTGTATGGTGAATGTGGATTTCTCAATGGAGTTTTTGCTAGGTGAAAAAAACATTAGTTTGGTTTTATTTGCATTTAGTGCCAGATGGTTAGACTGCATCCAGGTTTCTGTTTTGGAGAAGGCTAGTTGGGTTTTTGCTAGGAGCTCCAAGGGGAGAAGACTGAGCAGATGGTTGTTGAGTCATCTGCATATTGGATGATAGATGAGTCTGTCATGGATTGTTGAAAGTTATTAATGAATAGGTTGAAGAGAAGAAAGCCAAGAACAGAACCTTGTGGGACACCTGTGGGTGTAGGAAGGAAGGGGAAGGTTAAAGTTTTCCATTGGACAGATTTTTGGTAGTTGGACAATGGCTGGAAAATCAGGTGATGGTGGTGGGAAAGAGGTGTAGGGTGGAGAATTGGGCTATAAGTAGGTTGTGTGAGATGGTGTCAAAGGCCTTTGACAGATCTAGGATTAGTGTGGATACAAACCTACTTGAGTCGGGTTCGAGGTTAATGCTTTCAAGAAAGGAAAGAAGGGCAGTCATGGTGCTGTGGCCAGGGCGTAAGCCGTGTTGGATAGGGAGAAGAGATTGTTTAGTGTTAGTTGTGCCATAAGTTGTGCTTTTATTGTTTTCTCTAGTATTTTAGAAAAAGGGGAAAGGCTGGCAATAGGCCTAAAGTTGGTGGTATCAGTATGTTTGCCACCTTTGTGGAGGGGGATGATGTAGGCATTGCGCCAGATAGAAGGGACATATGATTCTTGTATGGATCTATTTATAAGAATAGAGATGTGATAGGCAATGCTGTCTGCAGATTGTTTGAGGAAGGTGGGTAGAAGGTTGTCAGGTGCCTTGTGACAGGGTTGAAGAGAAGTCTTTTTATAGTGCTTGTGGGGATGGGCTTGAGGCAAAAGGATGTGGAGGAAGGTTGATGATTGGGGAGGTGGTTTGGGCAGGAGAAGGTGGTGGTGGAGTTGGAGGGGGGCAGAAAGGAGACTGATCATTTAGCTATGTAGTCTATGAAGAATGAGGTGAACTGACTGGCTGTTTCAAGGTTGGAGAAGCTGGGGTCTGGGCAGGTGTTTTCTTTGTTGCCAGGATGCAGCCTGGATGAGATGGAGTCCCAGAATTTTCTGGGATTTGTTGAGTGCAAGGACTGGAGTTTGGAGTAGTGGGCTTTGCGGTCTGTATTTATTAGATTTTTTGCAGAGTTTTGTAGTTGCTTATACTCTAGGAGGGTGTTAGGGCTTTTATGTTTTTGATATTGTTTCCATTTTTTGTCCCCTTTGTGCAAGGCTAGTTTAGTATCTTTTGATAACCATGGGCAGGGATTGGTTTTGATGCATTTGGTTCAAGAGGGGGGGCTTGCTGATTGAGAAGGGTTAGGAATGAGTGGTTAAAGTAAGAAACGGCATCATCTAGAGGAAGGGTTTTTGTAGGGGAACAGTCAGTATGCTTTAAGCATTCAGAGAAAGTAAGAGAGTTTAAAGAGGAGATGTTGCAGGTTTGGATGTAGTGGTGTTGTTTATGCAGTGGAGACAGGAGACAGTCAGTGAAGGCTGGTAGCTAATTACTGAGAGGATCAGGTAATGTTCCGGCTTTGGTGATAAGGTTTGGGTGAATTGTTAGGATCCAGTCAATGACTGTACCACCTTCCGGGAGGAGCAGCAGTCGCCAAACAAAAAAAAAATCAGTGAGAAGGTTAGCAACTACAGAAATAAGGCAGCCTATCATTTTGGTTTGAATGTTACCTTTCTGTATGATTTTATTATTTATGCACCAACAGTGAGCGGCAGTTCACTGAGAATTAGGAAGAGAATGCAGTTATGCCAGGGAGGTTAGAAAGGGACTGCAGTAAGTGCACACTACTGAGGGATGCCCGAGGGACACAAAGAAACAGAGTGTAGTCAGGGGGGTTAGAAAGGGACATGCAGTAAGTGCACACTACTGAGGGATGCCCGTGGGACACACACAAACAGAGTGTAGTCAGGGGGATTTAGAAAGGGACATGCAGTAAGTGCAAACTACTGAGGGATGCCCGAGGGACAGACAGAAACAGAGTGTAGTCAGGGGGTTTTAGAAAGGGACATGCAGTAAGTGCACACTACTGAGGGATGCCCGTGGGACAGACAGAAACAGAGTGTAGTCAGGGGTTTTAGAAAGGGACATGCAGGAAGTGCACACTATTGAGGGATGCCCGAGGGACACAAAGAAACAGAGTGTAGTCAGGGGTTTTAGAAAGGGACATGCAGTGAGTGCACACTACTGAGGGATGCCCGTGGGACACACAGAAACAGAGTGTAGTCAGGGGTTTTAGAAAGGGACATGCAGTAAGTGCACACTACTGAGGGATGCCCGTGGGACAGACAGAAACAGAGTGTAGTCAGGGGTTTAGAAAGGGACATGTAGTAAGTGCACACTACTGAGGGATGTCTGTGGGACACACAGAAACAGAGTGCAGTCAGGGGGTTTTAGAAAGGGACATGCAGTAAGTGTACACTACTGACGAATGTCCGTGGGATACACAGAAACAGAGTGTAGTCAGGGGTTTTAGAAAGGGACATGCAGTAACTGCACACTACTGAGGGATGCCCGTGGGACACACAGAAACAGAGTGTAGTCAGGGGGTTTAGGAAAGGGACATGCCGTAACTACACACTACTGAGGGATGCCAGTGGGACACACAGAAGCAGAGTGAAGTCAGGGGTTTTAGAAAGGGACATGCAGTAAGTTCACACTACTGAGGGATGCCAGTGGGACACACAGAAGCAGAGTGAAGTCAGGGGTTTTAGAAAGGGACATGCAGTAAGTGCACACTACTGAGGGATGCCCGTGGGACAGACAGAAACAGAGTGTAGTCAGGGGTTTAGAAAGGGACATGCAGTAAGTGCGCACTACTGAGGGATGCCCATGGGACAGACAGAAACAGAGTGTAGTCAGGGGGTTTTAGAAAGGGACAAGCAGTAAGTCCACACTACTGAGGCATGCCCGTGGGGCACACAGAAACAGAGTGCAGTCAGGGGGTTTTAGAAAGGGACATGCAGTGAGTGCACATTACTGAGGGATGCCCATGGGACAGACAGAAACAATCAGCCAGCTAGCCCAGTTCAGGAGGCTGAATACCGATGTGAAGCACTAAGTAGAAATTTATAAAGCAGTAACAGCTATGTATTCTAGTAAGCTTTTTAACAACATCAGACTCAGTCTGAAAAAGTGGATTTCCAAATTGTATACAGTAAAATGCAGCAAGTTTAACAGGAAAAGGTCATTAATTCCTTAAAGTAATTAAACCTACAGCTGCACACTAAATAGGAAATGACCAAGACATTATAGGTATCTTACATATAAGGCATACCTGTACTGACAAGCTCACAAAAGTGAATGGTTTTTCTATGTAACCATTTTAACCTCTACTTAGATTTTGTTTGCGGTATTTTGCAGGCACCTTAATGTTTGTGGTCATAAGCTAGATTTAAAAAAAATATGTTTCTAAAGTATAGCCAAAGACTCCACTTGTACTGACAAAGTCACAAAAAGTATAAAACATGGCATGTTTACAGCTAGTGGGTTTGGCTTTATTGGCCTCAAAGTACCCATAAAACTTAAAAAGTGAAAAGTAAAAACTCATTAGCATTCAAAAGCCATGTAGCTGAAGCACTGCTATGTCCTTAAATGGCATTTACATATGTCCCATGGGCCTCCACTGTCTGAGGTTTAGGTATTATAAAGTGAAGAATCTAGCTTGGCTGAGTTTTTCTCTACATTTTTATGAATGGTTTGTTTGTGTAACCTTTCTACATTTTGCTTGTGTATATATAGATAGCTACATAGACAGACTAATATATAAATAGATATGATTACCATGAGATTGGTCAATTGGAACAAGACTGACCTGTGTATTGTGGACATATATTGGTTGACATAGGGTTGCCACTTTTTCAAATGGCCAAAGTGGGACATTTTCAGGACACACATCAGATTTTACAGGCCGACACATACCCACGGTCAGTACTAAGGATAGAACTTTACTTTTTTGCCTAAATTAAAGCTTATTCTTGTAGCAGTTTAGTTGCCTATTCTGTTTCTTGTAACAATTAGGTATTTTAGATAGAGAAATAACTATTTTATGCCACTATTACATAAAATATGGGACATAATTATGTCCTACAATCTCAGGACATTTGCCATTTTTAATATTTTTGGTCAGGACACAACTGACCAAAGAGGGACTGTCCCTCGCAAAGTGGGACAGGTGGTAACCCTAGGTTGACACTGTATAAAGTTGACAATTGTACATGAAAGTACTGGGAAAGGGGAATATGCTCTTTCTTTGGATATCAGGTGATCTCAGAGTTAGAAGACATAATTAGTAGGGGATGTGGAGGCATGTGTGAGTGCTGGGGGAATTGACACCCCTGTAAACACAATGTTTGTTATGTTGCATATTACAAGAAGTAACCTCAAAGCATGCACAAAAGTGAGTTGACCTTATGTAATTTGATATTACTCTATTGATATTAAGCATGTCAATGTAACTCCAAATTGACCTTACACACTCTATGTGTATACATATATATTTATATTTATATATGGGTCTACTTCAATAGATCAAACTTTTACAGGTTTGAAGACCATATGGCCAAGACCATTTGTTCGTACTAGTAAAAGTTTGAACACTGAAGAAAAAGAAAAAGAAATAGAAAAAAACAAAACTAAACAGCTGTAGCTGGGGGTCTATTACCCCCTGCAACACCCACACCCCCTTCTTAAATATACCAACTCCGAGATCACACTACATTGCAGAAAAGGGAAATCTTCCCATTCCGCACTGTATGGAGATCTCCTTTCAGTCCAATTGGACTTTTACAAATTCAAACATATGGTCTCGGCCATATGGCCTTTGAACTTGTAAAGTTCATTCTACTGAAGGGGAAATATATATATATATATATATATATATATATATATATATATATATATATATATATATATATATATATATATATATATACACACACACACACACACACACACACACACACACACACACACACATATATATATATATATATATATATATATGTATATGTTTGACAGATATATGATACAATTCATGTGCATGTTATACGTGAGCTCTGATTGTTAGTTTGCCCCATTATTTACCCCACAAGTATTACACTGCTCCTTTAATTACTCCAAAAACATATAGTTGCACAGCTGAAGTCATTGTGGAATCCCAAGCAATGGATTCAAAAGACATCAATACTGTTGCCAAAATTGACAACAAAATGAGAATTATTTGAGGAATGTAAACGTCATTGAGGATATATTCAACAACAGTGGATATGAAAGATGTAAAACAGATCAGATATTTGAAGATGTAATTGAAGGGAAATATGGTGTATAAACACGTTTAAAACACGTATGAAAATGAAACTAGTTTTGCATGACATCAGTAATATTTCTGAGTCTGACTAAAGTTAAGATTCTGACAGTCAGGAAATACTTATGAACAATTTGAACATTTTAAATGGTTATTCTGAGTTTTGCAAAAAGGTAGATGAAGTTTAATAATTCACATAGAAGAGAAGTTCTAATTTGAAACCATGTTTCAGTAATGAGAAATTAAACAGCAACTATAAGGGAAAAAACTCACTGGAGCTTACCCAGTGAGTCTTGTTGGCTTATCTGTGCTATTCCCTATGTTAAGATAATTAATGTACAAAGAAATTTGGGGTCTTCTACCATCATGTTTGCAATTCCACATTTGTCGTCTATGTTACTCTCTGTGACATCTGCAAGATATTTGATATGGCAAGCTGTTAAAGGGGCTATGCAAATATATTTAGACAGTTAAGAAAAGACGATTAACATACTGAATAAGGATTGAAATGCGTGTCCACTTTAAGAAATACTATTATTTTATTTCATTATTTTTAATACTGGTTCATATTACTAAAATATTTAAGGTACAGAAATGGAACCTTATTAGAGATATAAGACCTTTATTTGAAATTAAGATTACATGCTACATTGACAATAGGAATTAGTAATTCTGGCAACACCAAACCTGTATTGAAACTGAAATCTACTAATTTAAAGAAGGATCTTAGACTTGATGTTTTAACAGCACCACTTAAAAATTATATATGTATATATATATATATATAACTTTTCAGTATGTGTGTTCCCCTACCTTCTTAGTTTGTGCAGATGTCTCATGAGATGAAGATGGAAGTTAGTTAAGGTGCACACTGGATATGTATGAAATTATTCTGATGAAGGCTTATGTCATTAAAGAAATGAAAGCATTTAATATATAACATGGCTTTCATTGCATTTTCTTCAGTGTGTCTCATGGAATTATTTATATTAATTTAATACTATTTATTATATTATTACAATTTCTATTTAAAATTGATTCTTTTTGTTATAATTATATCTAAATATTTAAATTCTTTTGAGAGCCATTTATGTTTGTATTATTTTGTCTGTTCCACCAAACTTCAATAATAATTATCATGTTTATTTTCTGAGGCATGGAGACAATCCCTGGGATTTAGAAAGTGCTGCAGTCACTGGTAAGCCCTAACATGACTGTTTTCACACTCTTTTCCAGGTTACCCAGAGAGACCACCCCTAGTGGAGGAACTGAGGGTGCAGAAACCCCAACTGGAACTAACACAAGGTATTGTTCTTAAGTATACCTAACCTGAAAAATACACAATCATTACAAACTCCAAGGGGGACTTTAACATTTAAAATTTGTCTTCATATATAGTAAATAATGAATGTGGTGATCTGTTTGCTAGAGGTATGACATGTGTGACCAATAAGCAAGCTATTTCAACTTATGTCCTCATGAACCTTAAAACAGTTTGTTAGAAAGTTCAATTTGAGTGTCATGTTTAACAATGTGTCTTGTGTATGGAATGACTTGAGAGTATTTATTATGTATAATCCACCTACTCACCCTTTGTCGTTATTTAAAAAAATATGTGAACTAGACAAATGTGATGCAGTGAGCAGGAAATGCAGTTTTCCAGACAATTTAAGTCGGAGACTGAAGGAATTATTGAACAAACTTAAAATACATAACTTAAGAATAATGACACCTGAAAAAGGAGGGGGTCGTTATTATGGAGAAATCTGTTTACAGTACAAGAATGCTTGAAATATTAAACAATTAATGGCGTTATTAACAAGCCTCCCTCAATTAGTTAAATACAGTTTATAGGAAAATCAGAAATAACATTAATGCCATTTTTATACAACAAATTAAAATAAATTAATTTAATTTTCTTTCTGTAACTACCCTAGAGGTCCCAGTGATGTTTGAGGGTTCCCAAAATATATAAGAGCATGCAAACTCCCATGAGACCCATAGTGGATGCTAGGGGTCAATCACACACCCCTTTGCTAAGTTTTTAGATATTAAATTAAAAACACTGGTGGCAAATGAGAGCCACAACTGCATGGATTCCCGGGATTTTCTAGATAAAATTAATAAAATGATATTTAAGAGAAACCATGCATTTTTAACAACTGATGTAAAGGATTTGTACAATTCTATCCCACATGATATAGGATTAGGTTGTTTTGTGGAATTCCTGTTTGACAAAGGAATCCCCCAGGACAAAACCAATATCTACGAGATGTTTTTGTTTCTGTTGTAAAAACTTTCAAATTATCTATTTTTTTAATTGTATTTATTTTTAGTGTCTTATTTTGATTTCTATTTTCAGTATTGTTAAATTATTATTAATCTTCCTTCTGTAAACTGTAATTCTTATGGTACGAGCCTGAGTATTGAAATTTCGTGCAGTGACACACAATTTTCCCATTGTGTTGATCTGTATGACCATTAGTTTTCTTTGACTTTGAGTTTGTTAGAAATTGTACTGAAAAATTTTTTGAAGTCCAATACTACCTACAACACATAGGCGTGACAATGGGTTCTGCATGTGGTGGATTGTTTGCAAATATATGCATAATTCAATGGGAAAATGAAATTCCTTTTTCCTTCTATATACTTTAAGTCATGCATGCAAGTTCTATGCCCATTTCTGGGTGACATTTTTATCATTTGGGGTGACACACCAGAGAAAATTTCAGAGTTCATTGAATTTATCAACAAGAGGACAAATTTCCTGAGTTTTACATATTAGAGTAATGATGCCAACATTTCATATTTGGATATCTGGCTCACAAAAGACATTACAAGTGGGGGTTTTACTTCTAAAATACACAGAAAACCTACCCATTCTAATGCAGACTTACATTATAGCAGTTCACACCCTCATACAGAGAAACAAGCAGTTGAAAAGGGAAACTTTATGAAGGCCGACTCCATGACATTCTCTTTTAACAATTTTTTGGGCAAATGCATAAAGATTAAAAGTATATTTTTGGCCAGAGAATACTCCAATGGGTTTATAGACAAGTTACTGTATGAAGATATTAACAAAAGAGAAAAAATGCTATGTCCTGTTATTGGATAAAGGGGGGAAGTAATTCAAGTAGACATAAGTGGAGATCTACAAAAGATAACAACTGCAACACATGATTGTGACACTCCAGCTTTGAATAATTCTGAGGTCCAAAAGTTTAGGAACTCTTGTATAACAATTTTCATTACTGACAGTTATTTCTTATATCATTAAAAACATCTGTGAAGGCTGAGGCAATATGAAAAGGAGATGCTGACTCTTCACCAGGGTCATGGAGGTAATGGGGAAGGGAGTAACTGGACCCCAGAAGCAACAAAGGTCAGTACATGTCTTCCACAGTTTACAGAGGGAGACAATTTTGATAGTTTCATACATATGTTTGAGAGGGTATGTAAACAGTCTGATGTTGATCAAAGGTTCTGACCCCCTTACTCCATAGTAAAGCTGTAACTGTCTTGTACAAACTGTCCAACAATGATTTCTTAAATTATAATGCTGTAAAGAATTGTTTCCTAGAATGTTTTAGGTTAACACCTGAAGCTTATAGGAAAATGTTTTGTGAGCATAGATGCAAGGCAGATGAAAGTGTGTGTGAATATGTTGCCGAGTTAAGCACTTATTTTCATAGGTGGGTGAGTGGATGTCAGGTCACCACTTTTGAAGGGCTGGCAGACCTTTTGGTGAGGTAACAAATCCTTAGCACTTTTCCTGAGGACATGAGGATCTGGTTAGCTGATAGACAATTCTCTACTGTAGATGAGTTGGGGAAGAAGGGAGACCTATACCTAGCAAGCAGGGCATCACTGCATAGGAAAGGGACACCCAGTGCAGCCCATGGGTCTAAGGGAACCCATGGTGGGCATCCCAGACTGCCCCAACAGAATCTGACAGTAGCAGGGAAGCCTAGGGTTAAATATTTTGAATGCAACCAGTGGAGCCATGTGGCATATAGATGTCCACAGAGGCAAGGTGAGGAACAAAAGGTGAGGGAGCCAGTAAGTGGGAAAGACAAAATGCCAACAGTAGGTTGTCTTGAGACAACAAGGGTACTAAACTACCACAAGAGGTTATATCCTATTGTAGTGAATGACAAAAAGACCATTGCTAAGAGAGATGCAGTCTCTGACATAACCATTGTGAAGCCTGAAATGGTTACAGAGGAGCACTACTTGGCTGTGCAGTTTACTCCACTCAGAGATTTAGGATGGACCCCATTCCAAATACCTTTGGCTAGGGTTCACCTTGACTGGGAGGGTGAAAAAGGAAGCCAGCACATTGGTGTGTTTGAGAATATACCTGCAGATGTCCTGATACAGAATGATTCTGATAATGCAGTACCATGTGCATATGCAGTCAGGCTTGGAGACAAGCATGTGTGTCTGGTAGCCTGGAGGAGACCCAGACAGTCTACAGACTTGCAGCCAGGACTGGTGAGGTGGTTACTTAGGGAGAGAGCTACTCTGTAGCAGTGAGATGGAAGGTGAGCCACAGCTGCTTATGGGTACTGAAGTTCCCTTGGATAGAGTGACTGCAAAGGTAGAGGTGAGTAGTAGTACCCAGGCTGACAGTGAGGCATCACTGTCAGAGGAGGCCAGACTTCCTGTGTAAGGGGAGCTAGGAAGGATTACAAAGAGAAAGTTGAGATAGGCTCAGCTCTCAGACCCTACATTACAAGGCCTGAGGCAGGTAGCTAGTCAGGTACCTGATTCCCAAGGGAAGGAGAATTCTGTATACTGGGACAAAGGGTTACTGCATAGAGAGTAGACCCCTAAGGGAGGGATAGAGGATGAGAGAGTACAGCAGGTATTAGTGCCTAGAGCCTACCATCTGGCACTTATAGACATAACCCATGATATTCCCTTTGCCTATCATATGAGCATAAAGCATACAAAGAGATGCATTATGCAGAACTTCTATTGGCCTGGGATTTCCAGAGATTTAACAGGGTACTGCACTACAGTTGATCAGTGCCAAAAGGTAGGCAAGGCTTGGGACAAGGTGAAAGCTCCTTTGATGCCTTCGTCTGTGACTGAGGAGCCATTTCAGAGGGTAACTATGGATATTATGGGGCCTCTGAGTATCCTAAGCTCCAGACGGAAAAAGTATACCCTAGTGCTAGTAGATTATGATACAAGATACCCCGAGGCAGTGGTTCTCTCCTCCACTGAGGCAGAAAAGGTGGCAAATACTTTGTTAGTGATTTTCAGCAGGGTAGGCTTCCCAAAAGAAATACTGATTGACAGAGATACCAATTTCATGTCAGACCTACTGGCTTGTGCTAGTACTGTGGGGTGAAGCACCTAAAGACCACACCCTACCATCCCCAGACTAACAGTCTTGTTGAGAGGTTAAACTCTATACTCAAGTCCATGCTATGGGCATTTGCAGACCAGTTTAAGAGAGAGTGGGGCAGATATTTGCCCCATCTGTTATTTGCTTACAGAGAGGTTCCCCAGGAATCCACAAGTTTTTTACCCTTTGAGTTGCTGTATGGCCATAGGGTGAGGAGGCCTCTAGATTTAATTTGAGATGAATGGGAAGGTGAGTCTGAATCTCACCAGGACTCTGTTATGGCATATGTCCTAAACCTCAGGACAAGGCTCAGGGAACTCATGGGCTTAGCCCAGGAGAACCTGACAGAAGCCCAACAACAGAAAAAGGTGTGGTATGACAGGAATGCTCGGGCTAGAGAGTATGCTGTAGGACAGCAGATAATGGTTCTCATTCCTGTCAGACACAACAAGCTGCAGGCAGCCTGAGCGGGACCCTACAAGATGATAAGGAAGGTCAGTGATGTTAACTACATAGTGGAACTGCTAGGTGGGAGGCAGGGGCACATACTGTACCATGTGAACATGATGAAACCTTACCATGACAGGGAGGCCCTTGGGCTGAATATTTACAGTGGATTGCAGTAGGAGTCTGGGGAAGATCTGGTGACTGATCTCCTCAGTGAGGCTCAGACTGATACCTCAGTGGAAGGGGTAGCAATGTCCCAGTAGCTATCTCCTACCCAGGTCAAGAAATTCAAGCAGTGTTGCAGGTGTTTGGGGACATGTTCACTGGAAAACCAGGGTGCACCCATCTGGTGCAGCACCAGGTGGATACAGGACCCCAAAGGTCTATTATGCAGGCCCCTTGGAGGGTGCCTGAGAGAGTCAAACAGACTCTGAGGGAGGAGATACAGGAGATGTTGGAACTAGGGGTGATTCAGAAGTGCAACAGTCCCTGGGCCTTTCCATTGGTGCTGGTGGCAAAGAAGGATGGCAGCACCAGGTTTTGTGTGGACTACAGGAAATTAAATTGCCACACAGAGTCAGATACTTACCCCATGCCTAGGACAGATGAGGCCCTAGAGCAGCTGGGTGGAGCTAAGTATCTTACCACCGTTGATCTTACCAAGGGTTACTGGAAGGTGGTCTTGACTACCAGTGCTAGAGGAAAGGTCAACGTTTGTGATTCCTTTTGGCTTGTATGAGTTCATAAAAATGCCGCTTGGGATGAAAAATGGCCCAGCAACTTTCCAGAGGCTGGTAGATCATATCCTAGCAGGAGCAGAAGATTTTGCCCTTGCTTACCTAGATGATATTGCCATCTACAGTCATTCCTGGCAAGAGCACCTTCAGCATGTTTGGGAGGTGCTGGGCAGACTACAGAGGGCAGAGTTGACCATTAAGCCCAGCAAATGTCAGGTGGGTATGACAGAGGTCTCCTACCTGGGACATAGAGTAGAGAGTGGTCAAATCAGGATTGAACTTGCCAGAGTGGAAGCCATTCAGGCATGGCCTACACCTGTTAACAAAAAGCAGGCGAGGGCATTCTTAGGGACAGCAGGGTACTACAGAAAGTTCATCCCCAGTTATTGTGCTATAGCTGCTCCCCTCACAGACCTGACAAGGAAAAACAGGCCAGGTAAGGTAGTGTGGACCACAGCATGTGAGCAGGCATTACAGAAGCTTGAAGAAGCTTTGGGAGGACCCCCTGTGTTAGCCAGTCCAGATTACAGCAAAGAATTTGTTGTTCAGGTGGATGTTTTGAACCGTGTGGTGGGATCTATATTTAACCAGATTTCTTCAGAGGGAGAAGAGCACCCAGTGGTTTATCTCAGTTGTAGGCTCCAACTCAGGTTGAAATGGTATGCAGCTGTAGAAAAGGAATGTCTACATAGTGTGGGCACTGCAGAAACTTCAGCCTTATCTGTATGGAAGGAAATTCACTGTAGTTACACATCACAATCCCCTAACATTGTTACATTGAGCCAGCCAGCAAAATGCCAAGTTGCTAAGGTGGAGCCTAGGGTTGCAAGCATATGATATGTCAGTGCAGCACTGCAGTGAGGTTATCAATGCCAGCACAGATGGGCTGTCAAGACAGGGAATGGGGTAAGGTATACTTAGATAGACTCAACCCTCTCAAGCAACGTTTCTCAAGGGTCACTTGAAAAACTAGCCTGAGTTCTCCAGGGAGAAGAATTGTGAAGGCTGCCAGCCTAGCTAGATAGAATTTTGTAAATCATTCTGTGTCATTGTAAATATTAATATGATCCACAGGCTTGTATAACAAATGTAAGAAAACTGTGTTGTGTTCTGAAGCATTCAAAAAACGTAACCATAGTGCACCCTGCTGGAGGAAAGCTGATAAGCAAAGGATTTTATGACTGTGTTTGATCTCAAGCTCAGAGACAGGATGTCTGAGCTAGAAATTCTTTCTATTGTGCTAAGATAGAGCTAATTACCAGGTTTCACATGTAAAGTATCTTTTATTGCTGTGGCTTCCTGGCAGGTGCCGATCAATGAAATGTTAAATGTTGAGTTCTGCTAGCCTGGGAACTAAATCAGAGAAGAGACAAGAATTATGTCATCTGAAATGACTCAGCAGTACTGTGTATTATCAATTTAAGGACAGAAAGAAAGAAGAGAATTTTGTATTTTATTCTGAACCTGAACATATCAGCTCACCAGCACTTTGCCTTGTAAGTAAAGTTATTTAGAACATAGTTTCTCTTAGAATATAGCCAGGTTAGTCTAGCTGTTTCTATATTTATGTAAGACTATCCTAAAATATTATTTTAAAGTATTTCCTGTGATTTCTGAACTATCTAGTGTCACTGTGTTGAATTAATAAGTATTATCTTGTGTTTTTATTATTTATTATTAAATATTTTTAAATCTTTTAACTGTAGCTGCTTTGTGTAGAGATCATTTCAGATCACAGAGTACTTGCATGTATTTGGTAATACGGTATAAGCCACTCCAATAGCCTTAGCCCTGGGTTACACTTACTATTTGGATAACAGTAATATTACACAGTGGAATTGGACACCCTTTGGTAAGGACCTTTATAGTAGCTGATAAGAGTAGTTGGTGGTAATGGATTACTACCTTATAACCTGGGCAGAAAGAGGTATAGCTAGTGAATCTGTGCTAGCCTTCCCCAGGAGTGTCCGTGTGTTTGTATATAAACCAAACCTCAAAGTGTGTCTGTTTGTTAGCTACTTGGGCATGGACATGAAGCATTGGTTGGACAGAGAGGGTACTTGAGGTTTTGGTTTGACTACTTGGCTGAGATCTGAACCCTATAGCTGTGC
This sequence comes from Protopterus annectens, assembly GCF_019279795.1. Taxonomy (NCBI): domain Eukaryota; kingdom Metazoa; phylum Chordata; order Ceratodontiformes; family Protopteridae; genus Protopterus; species Protopterus annectens. Next base: position 1,340,841,270 of record NC_056747.1, read on the forward strand.
CAGTGGGGAGTCTTATTGGGGATGTGGAGAGAAAGGGAGAAACCAGCTCCAGACTGACTGTGATCTCTGTGTGCTCTTAAGGGAAATTGTACTTTACCATGTGTGTACTTGTTATCCTCCCAATGTGGACACCCCTCACTGGTGCTAGTGGTGAGGATTGAGGCTCTTTGATTACTGGGATAGTGCATGGGTGTCACAAAATCATTGAAAAGAATTGGCAGATTCTTGGAGAGAATAGTGAATTCCTAGGAAAAAATTGGACCCAAACCACCACACATAGTATACAAAAAGGGTCACAATTTAAAGAACATTGTTGAAGCCTTTGCTACTAGACAGAATAGTAGCAGGCCCAATAGAATGAGTAAATGTGGAAGATGCTCTTCTTGCAAATACTTAATAGAATGTAAGCATTTTAATATAAAAGATTATGTATTTCATATACGTGGTATGCTAAACTGTCAGACACAGAGAGTTATTTATACTGCCTTATTCCAAGAATGTTTAGGATATTATATAGGAAAGGCTGAGTGGAAATTAAAAGAATATTTATATGAAAACAAAGATGGCTGCTATCCTGTAAGCAATGTTACTCCTTAGCTCCTAACAAATGACAGATGAATCCTTTACAAATCTGTATAAAGCTAAAATGGTTATTCCAATTCAGCCTCTAAAATACATGAAATATTATCATTTCTCTGTATTCTTGCATTAAAAGTAATCTTTTATCTGAAAAAAACAGCAGGATTTAACTGAATCGATTGTTTCCTGGAGGCCTGGCCTCAGCCACAAAGTGAAAATCATTAGTGTTCTACAACTTGAAAATAAAGGAAGAAACCAAAATGCACAATGAGGATCCAGATATAGAAAATCAGACTACAAAAGCTACATTTTTAGTGGTGGCCTCACCTATAAAAGAAGATAATACAAAAATACCTATAACTGTTAGCAAGATGCAGATGAATCTACTAATAATACAAAACATACCTCTCAACCTGGAAACATCAAAAATCTGGACAAGGCCCATGAAAAATAGGTACAAATCTGTACACTGATTAACGTAAAATTAGCATACATAATTACACAACCCCTCCCACTCCAAGGGAATTGTGGGATGCCAACTTTCAAACACAAACTGAAGAACAGAACCAAAATATAACACCAGAGTCCCCCTGCAGCCATTCCAATGTCCCATTACCTGGCTATTTCACACCATTTACCATAAACACTATGTGCATACTTTTTACTTCTACAGTGATTATTTGGATTTTATTTTTTACATTTTATAGCACAATGCACAAACAGTAATAGATATCTGGCTGCTAAACAAAGCAATACTATCTCACAATGAAAATAGACTTGACATTAAAACTTCTCTGCCCTTGAAACTCACATTCATTGAAACAGCATTGAAACCCACACATTACCTTTGGGCTGTTTTCAAATCAGAAGCTCCTTGCAGTTGCACACAAAGCAAGAAACATACATGCGTTCTTCGATATACCTTCCTGATTTTATTAAATTATATTCCTTGTATAATACAGCACACTTGTTAGACTTAAGTTAGAGTGCATTTTAAATTTATTGTTTAAACATTTTTCCAGTAGGCAATGAAACAAAATGCATGACTCAATAATTACAAAACTGCCCTGTTCAGAACATTTCCATCATAAAAAGTCTACTTCCACACACAATCGTATTTTAAACTGTTTGAACATTTTCTAGTAGGCAATGAAACAAAATGCATGAACCAGTAATGACAAAACTGCCCTATTCAGAACATTTCCACTTCCACACACAATTACATTTTAAATTTGTTTAAACATTTTTCCAGTAGGCAATGAAACAAAAATGCATGAACCAATAATGACAAAACTGCCCTGTACAGAACATTTCCATGACAACTCTCTACTTCTATACACACACACACACACACACACACACACACACACACACACACACACACACACACACACACACGCACACACACACACACACTCTTTGCTATTTTAGTTTCAAGATGTAAAATTTTCCAAGGCTTCCTAAAGGATGGTATTACAGCTGAATCTGTCATTTCCCATCAGTCATTGCTATTTAAGCTTATACTGTGGTGTCATAGACACGGACTTATCAGTCCCAGTTAGAATGTCACTAATTAATTAATAATAGTATGGTGTTTTTCCTTGACTATCAAAATAGTCATGTTAGAGAGGAAGCAGCTTGATGCAGTGTTGGTTTTAAACTTACATGCATTTGAGTAATAGGTTCAGAGTAAGTCAGTCAGTCATTGTTGAATGAGAACTCAAACTGTGAGGATACACACAGGTCATTAAAAACTATAAACTCTGTCTGTGACTTTTTTCCAAATGAAAGAAATGCTGAGGTTTGCATCAAAGGACCAGTGGTAGCACAACAGCTTTATTAGGTACCTGACTCACTCTGCTCAGACTGGCCGATTTCACAGAAATCCGCTGATGCACGTTGGACCAGCTGCTGTGAAATCCATCCTCCAAACAGCATGTTCTGCTGTGAAATGCATCCATCCTCCCAAACAAAAATCTGCTGATGCATGGCACATTCTGGTGTGAAATTCATCTATCCATGGCACGCAGCAATCCTAAGTCCTCCCAAACAGAAATTCTGCTCAAACAGATGCCGTTCTGCTCTTACAGTATTCAAAGAGACGCATGCAGTCCAACAGAGCTGATATCATCGCGCACGTGATGACGTCAGCCCTGAAAGTGTGAAAATTTAAATAAACAGCTGAAAAAATCGGAAATAAAGGGGTGCTACTCGGGAATCATGGCACCCCATTATTGGGACCCCAAAACTCTGTAAAAACCGAGTTATTCGGGACGGTTGGGAGGTCTGGCCAATATATGTTTTTTGGCCGTGCTTTTGTATTCAGACCAGGTTAGTCTTGATCTGTCTATCCAGTTCTTTGCTATGTAAGATTTTAATAGGGCGCATAGTGCTATTATTATGTGATTAAAGAAATTATTATTCTTGCTTTTGAGTATATGCAGTATTACTGTCTCCCATGACAAAGTGAATTTTGAATAGCCTGATACTCTAAGAGTAATCTTAGTGAGCACCAGAGTTTCTAAACTGTTTTGCAGCCAGGCTACAGTCACTTGAATGCAGAGTGCTTGTCTCAGGCCTACTTCCCATCTAACAGTATTAGAACCAGTGGTCATGCTGGGGGGGGGGCATGTGGCACAGTAACTGATGAGCCTTGGATGTATATACTGCTAAGTGTGGTGTTGTCTGCTATTTATACAGTGGGCAGAGTTAAGCTATGTCATGGAAATGTGATATAGATTTTATAAATCAAAAGCAGGCAGTTACACTAGAGACTGACATCTCCCCAATAAGGACCAGCTGCCTTTAAGAGTATATCATGCCCTCTACCACGTAAGGAGTCTGATTACTGACCTGTGGTTCTACAGATAGTTGTAAAGGATAGTCTTCAGGTACTTTGAAAGATGCCCCTGAAACTGAAAAACGATTAATAGCTATTTTCCTGCAAAGGTGAATACCATACTGACGGGGTAATTCCATTAAAAGTGCATTTAAGAGAAAATACTGGTATCTGTAAGTACTGATTATTGGTTAACTTTGGTGAAAGGGTGCGTATTCAGCATGAAATAATACTGAAATTGTGTTGACTGCAGACCTCTCAACTGTCATTACTTTGGGGGAATGTTTCTATTTTCAGGCCCAAGTTACCCCTGCACAGGACATTTCTATCTCTGGAGGTATGGTCCTATCTACAAGCATGATTTAACCATTCACACAGTTTTCTTAATCCACCTCATCACACATGATTTTTGAAGATAATCTAGTACACAAAAAACATTCTACATAGCCAACATACTTACAGCATCAGTTTTTTAAAGAATTAGGACATACATCTTATCTCTGCCTTTTTTCTGAAGAAAAACATAAATGACCTTGTGTGGAAGACTTTTGTAATCCAGTTCATTAAAATTTATAGATTTTGCACTCTCTTTGATAATGTGCTTATACTGTTCCATCATTTTTGTCAGTCATTTTTTAAACGTGTTTCTGAATGGTATCTCACATTCCTAGGAAGAGTTATGTGCTATTAAGTATTCAAACTGTGAGTTGGAAGAGGTTGGGAGGGTGGCCTAATGATTAAGGCGTTTGCCTTGCAAACACAAGGTGCAGGGTTTGAGTCTCACAAGGGATAATTGGCTAGGCTTAAAATGGCTTGCAAGGGCAGTTAGCTTAGTACTAACCTATGAAATGTTATGCTAACTAAATGTCCAGCTATTTAGCTGGAAGGGGTCTACTTTATTCCCACAAAAGCTAACTTTGTCGAATACAAATCACGTGACACATACAGAGCAAACTGCAAGTATGCTGAATGAGCAAAACCGCAAAAGTGGAAGTGTCGAATCGTAATAGTTGGCCCATCTGCGGTATAGCTCCGTAAAGTAAGTGTGCGATAGTTACAGATCTTAGGGTTAGGGTGTGGGTTAAGGTAAGTGCATATGTAGGTAATGCATGTAAGGTTTAGTGTAGGTAATGTATGTAAGGTTTAGTGTGTGGTTTTGTTAAGTGTATGCGTGTGGAATATTTAGTTTGTTTGGGTATAGCTCTATAGGGTAAGTGTGCAGTAGTTACGGACCTTAGGGTTAGGGAGGGGTTAAGGATAGTGCATAGATAGTTGTGTATGTGAGGTTTAGTGTAGGGTTAGAAGTAAGGTTTTGGTGCCTTAATTTAGGGTTAGAAGTAGGGTTTTGGTTATGTATGTATGTGTTTTTTGTTTTTGTGTTTGGGTAGGTAGTGTGTTGCGGGCGGTGGGGTTGGTCAACTATGACGGTTCGAGGTTTTAAATTTCACAGTTTAGTACACTCAACGTATTTGTGGTTCGGTAGTTATGTGTTGCGTGAGTTGTATTCGATCAATTTAGCTTTCACGGGAATGAAGTAGACCCAGCTGGAAGTACCTACTTTCCAAGAGCCTTTGTACCTATTTTCAATGTTTACAGTGTGAGAGTTATGGTTGTCTGAAAAGAAACCATATTGAGCTGTACTTTTGAAACACTGTTGTGTGTTCTATTGTAAATAGCTTGGATTTTGTGTAGTTGCATTTACAACAGTATTTATTTATTTATTGGCATTTGGCTATCAGGAAAGTCTGACTGTGTAGGAGCCCATTTTTAGCAGAGGCCTGAAAGGAAAGTTCCAAAGTATTACAAGAACATTTTAAGAACAATAATTTTATAATTATCAAAAATAATACTAAAACATCTGCAGTTTAAGTAATTTTATCAAATGATGAAAGGATATTGACTTTATGGCTACAGGTAAGGAGTTCCAGGCCTTAGCAACATGGTAGTAGTACAGACAATGCCTAGCAGATCTGATAGGTTTGTGGACAGAGAACGGTTTTTGATCATTGGATCATAATGACGATTTGGGAACATAGTTGTGTAGAATGGGTATTTAGTGCATGGCAGGCAGATGGATGCTGGATAATTTTATATGTAGTAAGAAGCTGTGTATATGTTAGTTGATGAGACAGTTCTATCCAATTTAAGCATTTTAATACTATACAGTTGTGGCTTCTGAAAGGGGAACTTGATGCAAATTTGACAACTTTGTTATAGCATTGTTCAAGTTTTGATTTTTGTGGTGCCTTGAGGATCTGATGTTGCCCTTTTCATTCTCCCTCACTGTTGAATCTTCCTATATCCCTAATAATTTACTGTGAGAAGTGACTTCAATAGTTGTATTATCAAAAGAGAGGTTTTTCATGATAGGGAGCTTTGGAGAAAAATAATATTTTGTTCTGGGGGGGGGAGGGCATACGTTGTGAAGTACAAAGCCATGTTTCAGAGCATGTTAAAGCTTCCTGAGTAACTTTTTGTAGCTGTACAATGTTGTCAGATGTGCAAATTAGGGTGCAGTCATCTGCGTTGGTGAGAATGTTAAGGAGGAGGGGACCAAGGTTAGAGTATTTTGGGATACCGGTGGTGACTGGGAGGTATGGAGAGAGGGTTAAGTCCCAGTCTAGTGAATGATACCTACTGGATAGGTAGCTTGTGAACCAGAGATGGGTGCACTGATAGAGAATTGACAAAGACATTTAAAGTAGAAGTTTGCAATGCATAATGTGTGTCAAAGCCTTTAGGCAAGTCAAGAAATAATGAGGATACTAGCTTGCTCTTATCTCTGAATTTATTGACATTATAAGTATACATTAGAAGGACACTGCTAGTACTGTAAGAGGGATGGAAGCCATTTTGTGTAATTTAGGAGATCTTCCTCCAGGAGATAGTTTAGCAATTGTTTTTGAATACATTTTTCAAGTATTTTGGAATAGGTGTCTAAAGTTATTGTCTGTTGAATTTCTTCCTCTGTGTAGAGCGATAATGTGTGACTTTTTTTTCACAGAGCTGGAATTTGGGATTCCTGGATTGACCTGTTTGCAAGGACTGAGACAAGGTAGGCAGTACTATCAGCAGATATTTTAAGGTATTCATTTAGAAGGTCATCAGATGAAGTAGATTGTGGTTTGAGTTTGTTTAAGAGTAGTTTTATACACTATCTAAGCACAGGTTTGAAGGTAAAAGTGGATGTGGTGATATGTGGCTGTTTGGCATGGCTGAGATTAGATGTTGTGGAATCATTGGTTAATAATGCTATACTATCTATGAAATAAGAATTGATTTGTGTTACAGTTTTGACTGGTGAGTTCTTGGGAGAGCATTTAGGGTTGGATTTTTGCCGGGGATGTAAGATTTCTTCAATGGCTGTCCAGAATATTTTAGAGTTGCATTTACTGCTGTTCTGAAAGGTATTATCTTGTAGTTTTTTTGTCTTCATTTATTTGCTTTTCAGTATGGTAGAGGATCTAGGATCATTCTGATGTTTACAAGATATTGTGTTTTATATTTTTTGCCTTTCTTTCCATGCATTTTCTCTATTGTGAATTAGCATTATACTCTTTTTGGATAGCCAACTTGCACTAATTTATTTTTAGTGTCTTCCTTCTAGAAGGTTCAAGGCTATCTAGGGTATTTAGGAAAGTTGTACTGAACTCATTTATAGCATCATCTGGGGGGGGTGATATGATAGTAATGAAAATTTCAGTGTTAAACTTGTATAGATTGTGTGTTGTTTTACAAATATGCTGTTTAAGTGGATGCGTGAGATATCTGGTTATATAAACTGGGAGTGATATGATCAATTAAAGAGTCTGGCATTGTACCTCTGGTGGTGAATTTACTAGGGTCTGATACTAGGATCCATTCTAATAACAAATTTGATGTCTTGCTATAATGTGTGGGGCTATTGATTAGTTATGTGCAACTATAAATTCATGCTAGATGTAGGGGAGCTAGTGTTTACGTCCAGCCACTTGACATTCACATCAACTAGTGATATTTTTTCTTGTGGAAGTGTTATGGATACCCAATGTAGGATATCATCCAGTACAGCTGCATTGTCACTGCGAGTGATGTACAGGAAAGTAATAAGAAGTGCTGAATAAAATGTTGGTACTAGTCTGTTGTGGGAGAGAAAGGAGGCAGTTGTTCAGAAATATTACAGCAATACCACCACCTTTCCTTTTTATAAGGTCATTATGGATGACATTATATGCGGGAGATGTAATTTCAGAGTTGTTTATACTGGGTTTAAGTCATATTTCAGTTACAGTGAGAACATCAGGCTTATGTTGGGTAATCCAAGCATGTAGTTCAGCGACTTTATTTCTTATGCTTCAGTTTTGGTGGCAAAAGTTAGATTACTGGGGTTAGGCGTTGACCATTGTGGGGTTAGAGTATTATGTGGAAGAGAATTGTTTTGATGTTCATTGTGATAGCTAGTGCTAGAATTCAGATGGATGTCTCCTGCTAGATACTTGTTTTTGGAGGGTATTTTTCCACTTAATTTTATTTTGGTTTGAGTTGACGTGGAGTTAATCAGTCTATATTTGGAGTAAAGGGGGTGTCATTACATAGGTTTGGTGTGATGTGTGGAGAGTGTAAGGAGGAAGTATGAACAGGTGGTGGGACAGAGTTGGAAATATGTTGAGAGCTATTATTAAGTCATGTTAGGATTTGAGACGGCCCAGTAGGAGAAGAAGAATAGAGGATAAGCTGAGCAGTAAAGGGGTCTGTAGTTTATTGATGGCAGATAGTGGGGAAATAGGGATCAAGAAGGAAGCAAGGAATTTCAGGACTGCAGGATCTTTAAGGTAACCATTTGAAATGTCAGGACCTGCTAGAACAATTCCTGAAATGCAGCAACTGAATGGCCGAAAAGTGGAACTTGCATGCATTAAGTCCTAGATGCCATTTCTGTGACTATTCGCTTCTCTGAGGTATAACAATCGTGAAGTTGGTATATATAAGTTCAGGGTGGCCCATGCAGGTGCAGGGGGGCTGTCCCCCTGTAAAAATATGTTTTCAGAAGAGGATAGATTTGTGAGTTTCACTGTTCTTCGAGTTTTCACTATTTTTTTTTCCATTATTTCAGCACTCGGCATTTCAAATGATGACATTTCAGTAGGCCGTTAATCTTTAATGGAGGTGGAGTCTAAAGCTTGTTGAAAATAAGTAGGAAGGATGTACCTTCTATGAAGGAAGTGAGTTAGGTTGTCCTGGCATCTTCGCTTATGCTTTTGGAATGTATGGAATAGAGGGGTTTGAAAGGATACAGTATAAGGATCTAGTTAAACTAGGAAAAAGTGGGAGGTTATGTGGGAAAAGTCAAAGGTAAAATGTAGAATAATAGATGAGGTCTGTTAGGGAGGGGTATGAACGTGAATGGATATTGTACAAAGCAGTATGGGAGGGAGAAAGTGAGTTGGGAATAATGCTAAAGATTAAATGGAAGTTGATAATTAGGTAAAAAGGAATAAGAATGTTTGTATGCTAGTAGTAAGGTTGTTTGGGGAGGGTTACAGAATCCTCACAGGTGGAATGCATTTGTAGGAAGTATAGTGACAGAGTAAGAAGGGTGACATATTCATTGACATAGTTTAGCTGTTTGTTCATGACTGGATTTCTGTTTTATTTTTCCCCACACTCTCTGCAAAAAAAGTAATTTTTGTTCATGATTGTAAGCAAAATTTGAACTTAAAGTTGCTGTATGTCCTGAACACTAAACTTTAAAATATATGTTGTATGGGCAATGCTGATAATGTGCAATGCTATGTGCTTCAGACAACCTCTCTACCTAGTTGTGGTTAAATGACTTACAATTTTCCTTTCTGTTAGATGTTAGTGCTTAGGATATGCATCAGTAAACTGAGCACAGTGTGTTCCCTTTGAGATGCCCTCCAAAATCTGAGCACTAGGAGTTGATCAAATGGACTATACACCCTCCTCTATAGTTCTACAAGAAAAAGAGGCACTACAGGAGGTCAGAATGTCATCAATGTATTGGAGTAGACACAGGGACATGTGAAAAATGGGAATGTGAGAATGTTAAGCCAAGAGCTACAGGAGCTACTTATTTAACTATACAAAGCCATAAAGGAAAACATGCAGCTATCACGTCCATAAGGAGAGGCAGTAATGGGCACTCCTATTAGAGTTGTACAGGAGAGTGACCACCCCATTGCAGAGGACATGTTACCACATTGGCGATGGTAGTATTTGAAGAGTTGTAAGACTCCTCAGGACACCTTCTTCCACCATGGCCAGAGGAGGTTACAACTGTGAAATCAGCCAATACCATTTTTAATTCCCAAAATGAATAACTTATTTCCATAAAAAAAACAAACATAGAACAGAAATGATATTGTCAAACTGTAAATCAAAACTAATACAATGAATAGATTTATATACAGTGATAATATTCTGTTATCATTCCATTATTAGATTTTTATTGTATTGCCTTGCATTTGTATTCACATTTGCCAGGGCAAATCTAAAGATGAAATATCAACAACGGTGCAGTCATAACTCCAATTTAAATATTTTTCCTGACATTATTCTTGATAACCAAGAGACTTTGCATGGGATAGAAATAATACTGTCTGCTTCCAAACTGTAAATATGTCAGAGCTATTCCAGTTCCACAGGTTGTGCAGGGTCTCTGAAGACATTCTAAATTGAGTCTGTGTTTCTATAAGGCTTATGTATTTCCATATGAATGTTTCAGACCCTATATGGAAAGGGATTCTGGTGCCTTCCATCTGGAAACATTGTAAAATATTGTTACCACTGATAACTAAAGAAGCCAAAACTTCTGCATAGGCATTAACTTAAGGCAAAGGGGTATTCCCCTGATATCCAGATAAGTGCTGCGACCTTAATTTTAACTTGCAGAATGTCTAGCTGTCATTATCACTATAAAGGCCCCTGTCCTAGACATCCACAAAATGTGAGTTACATCTGATAATACATCAGGACAACTTTGACATACTCCAGATTTACCATACCAGTAGCATTTGAAAATCAATTTACGTCAGTGCATCAAAAGTCTGGGTATCTTAGTGAGAATATGGAGAAAGTTGTATTGCTCCCATGGTGTGGACTGAGCTATGCCCCCCCCCAAAAAAAAAGCTATGTAAATGGTGAAGTAACATTTGGCTGACTTTGTGTAAGCCTGGTTTAGACAGAAACAAATACAAATAAGAAGCTTTTATCAAACAAATACTACCCCATAGCTTCGGAGAGCAGCTATAACATGTTGAAATGTAATTAATTGCTCTATCAGACAGGTCCGATGAACAGAGGCATGTCTCAACTGAAGATACTTCCAAAGGTCTACAGAAGGACAACTGTAAACATCCTGGGGGTGTCCAAGGGATACAAAACAAGAATTACTATATCTATTAATTGTTCCTTCCTTTGTAATCCATTGTTTCCTAGGACTTCCCAAAACGTAGCTTATCATTCACTTTAGTATGGATGCCCCAACAGGTGAAATGATTAAACACCATTAAGGATGAAGCCTTGACATCCAGGAATATTTCAGTTCAGATTATAGACAGGTATGTGCAGCAGGTCAACGAGTAGGGAGTCCTGCACAAACCTTTTAGGATGGCTGTATAACAGCTGATATGGAGGATGAGGAGGAGAAATAACCCAAAAATCAGCAGAGACACTATCAACACTGTCAACATCAAAGCAGAGAATATGCAAATGCAGCACACAGACTTCCTGGTAAGGAGTATTGAGGCAGGTGGGTAGCAACTGGGTTGGCTGGGACACAGTCTTGTGTGTGTTATTTTATTGGACATTGTCTGCTCATATAAATGTACAATAATCTTGGCCACAATAGCACAGGGAGCAGTTGTGTGTGTGGTCTATTGGTGTACTGCCTTATATCTGCCAAGTGCCAGATGGCATACGATTGACTATTTAATGATTTGATGGGTGTGGCTAATGGAGTGGGGTGTTATTCTTGCAGCACAGTACATCACAGTACATGTTAATGAATTTCAAGTGGATGGTTCATAATGTCATCTAATCTGCTTTTCCCAATGGCCATTTCCATGGGTGCTTATTCCATTTTGGCAAAAATACTGTAGTGCTGCATACAGCAGCTGAACCTCTTTTTACATTATATAGAGACCCTAACATTCTAGATGGAGATAAAGCAGGTGTTGGGACTTGCCTTCCTGCCACTGAAGGACATACCTGAGGCTTATGACATGCTAATAGCTCAGTTTTCACAGGACACCACAACACCAATAGAGTGGTTTAATGGCAACTGCATCAGTGATAGACCAGTTGGCACAAAACACATATGCTGTATGCCCAGCAAGTACCCACCACCATTCCCACAGAGGTTTTGATCACAGGCAGAGCTTGTCTCCCTTACATGCACCACAGAGAGTGTGGAGAGTGGCCAGACAGATTCATAACATAAATTACTGCTTTACTGCTGGCCTAAAGGAGCTCCTACAAGTCATAACATTTGAACAAACACATGTGGATAGGCTGAAGGGGTCCATTTTATGTGGTTTGGCCCAACCAAATATGATGCAGGCTTGCCCAGTGTCATGAAACAAGATGCCAGCGTCTTCCCAGAAAGCATGTTATGCAGTATAAATTTCCAAGGGACATTGTTCATCAAATGCAGCATGATGCCTGAGCCCCAGGACAGTTGTTGGGCAACACCACACCCGCACATTGCTCTAGCACTTCTCTTCCCTTCCACAGTGCACTCTACACATCCCCACCTACCACTACTGTGGCCATGGCAGTCCTACATATAGTTACCTGCACTGTATATACCATTATAAATATGTATGTGGTAATACACTCCCTTGCTGTCCCTTTGTGGCCATGGCAGTCCTATGTATAGTTACCTGCACTGTATATGCCATTATAAATATGTATGTGGTAATGCACACCCTTGCTGTCCCTTTGTGGTTATGGCAGTCTTACGTATATTTACCTGCTCTGTATGTACCATTATAAATATGTATGTGGTAATGCACCCCCTTGCTGTCCCTTTCTGGCCATGGCAGTCCTACGTATAGTTACCTGCATTGTATATACCATTATAAATATGTAGGTGGTAATGCACTCCCTTGTTGTCCCTTTGTGGCTATGGCAGTCCTATGTACAGTTACCTGCACTGTATATACCATTATAAATATGCATGAGGTAATGCACTCCCTTGCTGTCCCTTTGTGGCCATGGCAGTCCTACGTACATTTACTTGCACTGTATATGCCATTATAAATATGTATGTGGTAATGCAATCTCTTGTTGTCCCTTTGTGGCCATGGTAGTCTTACATATAGTTACCTGCACTGTATATACCATTATAAATATGTATGTGGTAATGCACACCCTTGCTGTCCCTTTGTGGCCATGGCCATCCTACGTACAGTTACTTGCACTGTATATGCCATTATAAATATGTATGTGGTAATGCACTCCCTTGCTGTCCCTTTGTGGCTATGGCAGTCCTACATATAGTTACCTGCACTATATATAGCATTATAAATATGTATGTGGTAATACACTCCCTTGCTGTCCCTTTGTGGCTAAGGCAGTCCTACGTACAGTTACCTGCACTGTATATACCATAATAAATATGTATATGGTAATGCACTCCCTTGCTGTCCCTTTGTGGCCATGGCAGTCCTACGTATAGTTACCTGCACTGTATATACCATTATAAATATGTATGTGTAATGCACTCCCTTGCTGTCCCTTTGTGGCCATGGCAGTCCTACGTATAGTTACCTGCACTGTATATACCATTATAAATATGTATGTGGTAATGCACTTCCTTTCTGTCCCTTTGTGGCTATGGCAGTCCTACATACAGTTACCTGCAATGTATATGCCATTATAAATATGTATGTGGTAATGCACCCCCTTGCTGTCCCTTTGTGGCCAAGGCAGTCCTACGTATAGTTACCTGCACTGTATATGCCATTATAAATATGTATGTGTAATGCACTCCCTTGCTGTCCCTTTCTGGCCATGGCTGCCCTACGTATAGTTACCTGCACTGTATATACCATTATAAATATGTATGTGGTAATGCACTCCCTTGCTGTCCCTTCTGTTGTGTACCTTCCTGTACCTGTTGCCATGCCATCCATCTTCCATGCTGGCATGTATGCCTAACTGTTTCTGAGTTGTGTGTCACACATATATGTCATAGGCTGTATTGTTCATATGTTAATATGTACTTACTAAGTTGTTGATCTGTGAGGATCTTAAGAAGCCTAAACTTACATTCCTATGGTAGTTTTTAGTTTTTATATTTTGCATACAAATAACACAGAGATAGACTGAAAAAGGAGAGTTTATGACATTTACATGTGTTCCCTACCCATGAAGGACAGGGTTGTCGATTCACCGAAATACATTTAAATAAAATAACAGAATTACTTTCCTTTAAGTGGAATTGAAGATGTTTCCATGGAAGCAACATTCTCTATGATACATACCTGTTACCCCAATATGTTCTATTTATTATGCACAAAAGATTGAGATCTCTTGACTGGGTGTTTATGATACCATTGGATTTGTGAATGTGTAATAGTTCTGCCAGAATATGGTCAGTTGAAACTCTATATGAGAGACAGAGGTCATCTGTTAGTAGCATGTCTTATACTGAGAAGAGGGAGAAGACAGTGAGACAGTCTGCATAGTCTTTACAAGTTATACCCCTAATTTTTTTAATGAGAAAGCGTTTTGTTCATTTCAGTTGTGACACGTTTGTACAATTGCATGCCGAAAGGTTCACAAATATATGAGAATACAGACACTGAAGCAAGACACTAGTACACAGTTATAAAAATGGCATTATACAACGACCCCCCCCATTAATATTCCAAAGCATGCATGCTGATTGGTCAGTGTGCACGTTGTAAATCAGAGTTATAATAATGGAAAAAGGTCTGGTCGCCCAGACTTTTTCCATTAGTATAACTCTTTTTTACAGCAATGGAGAACGCAAGATGTCTGTTGCTTTTTACACACTGTCTTGCTATGTTGAATGAGTTTAACATAGCGAGACAGCTTTAAAAATAGTAACAGAGATCTTCCTATCTCCATTGTTTTTTTAAAGGTGTCTCGCTATGTTAAACTCCTTTAACATAGCGAGACAGTTTGTAAAAAGCAATGGAGATCTTGCTTTCTCCGTTGTTTCCGCCTACAGTTCTGATGTACTGCGTAGGCATATGCATGCGCAGTACATCAGAACTGCTGCAGAATACCAAACAGCTGCGGAAGGGCAGCAAGGAGGCATTATACAATGCCATTATTTAAGAAAAGTAATTATTTTTTTTCTTAAATAATGTCATTGTATAATAGCAATAACCCACTTCTGGGTGTGGGTAATGCTGGATTTACCCACGGTTGTCTTTGTTTGGCCACTCGGGCTTCGCCCTCGTGACCAAACCACACCAACATTGGGTAAATCCAGCATTACCCACACTCAGGTGAGGGTTATTGCTATAATAATGCATGGTAAGCACTTTTGTGATATAATAAATTGCTTCATCAGAACACAAAACAATAAAACCCAGAAAGTATAAAAAGTTTCATTCACCAATCAGATCAAAAGTTCTCAGAAAAATTATCCAGTCATAACAATGCAATCCTTGGTTACAAAGTATCAAAGAATGGCTAGTATATCTTATTCAGCCTAGGGTTTAAAGGGCTACACCCACAATCAAACAATGCAAACATGCATACTACTAAAAAACATAGAAAACTGAAAAGGTAAAATAAAATAAAATGAATAACATTAAAAATAATATGAAATAAGATAAAATATATACAACAATCAACAAACATATCAAATCTTAAGTAGCCTGCCATTCAAGACAGAGATTGATATATTTAAGAAGCCTAGTACTTTTATACCTCAGAACCATCCATTAATGGAAGCCTTTGTTAAGTTAGGTGGAAATTATCTGTTTAATGCTTTTAGTGATGAGCAGCATGACTACCTTTTAATAATCGTATGACCCTTGAAGGAAAGGCTATATTTGGTTTGAAAAATTATGTTAGTATTGCCATTCAACCAGCTGATAAGGGAGGGTCTATTGTCCTAAAGAGGGTTATTTATTTTTCTTCCATCAATGTTATGTTGAGTGATGAAACTATCTATACTAAGATTAGTTTGAAGGATTAGGATACCTTAAAAAATAGAGTATATAGAATGATTAATGATTGTTTATTGAGTAGGTATATAAGTTTAGATCTAGAAATTATCTGATAGTTGAATCTCCATTGGTCCCTAGTTTTCATGGACTAACTAAAATTCACAAGAATGCCAATTGTTTAGACCTACTGTGACTGGCGAAGGTTGGCTCACCAAGCCTTTTTCAATTTTTATAGAGAAACAGCTTAGACCTGTTTTAGATTCATCAGAAGTTTTTCTAAAAGAATCTAAACAGTTTCTGCAGAATTTGTATGACTATAATTGTACTAATTCCCTTCCAGATGGCTGTCTTTTAGTTCCACTTGATGTAACTTCTTTATTTACTGTGATTCCTAATTTGGAAGGGATAGAGTTGGTTAAGGCTTATTTGTCTGAACATAGTTCATATGACAAGGGATGGCTTGATTTTGTATGTCATTTTTTTATATTGTTTTGGAAAATAATACTTTTGTTTTTGATGGAAAATATTTATTACAGAAATCTGTGTCACTATGGGCACTTGTGTCAATAGCTACACCGATATGGTTCTTGCCCAATGGGAGAAATTATGTGTTTTCACATCCACAATGTATCATGACTATGTTAAATTTTATTGTCCCTTTGTAGACAGTATATTTTTCTTATGGACAGGTACAGATACTGATTTGCATGGATTTGTGGGATATCTTCATGGAACTACTTATTTTCTAAAATTTTCACTGAAGTTTTCGAGAATTAATATTGAGTTCTTGGATGGTGAAGCATTTAGAAGTCCTGATTTATCCTTTAGTGCTAGATTATTCAAAAAACATGTTATAGAAACTCTTTATTCATAGGACTAGCATGCACCCTGGTTAAATTTTTAGGACTACAATTAAGGGGCAAGGCATGCATACCCTGAGGTTGAATGTGTATAAAGATGGTTCTTTGAATGATCTTGAGGACTTAAAGTCTGAGTTTATGGAGCGAGGATATAAGGAGAATGAGGTTAACCAGGGAGTGAAGCAATGTGTGCGGTTGAGAGTTTCATGTGCTAGACCTTATTTCTCAGCCTATAGGAGAAGCAACAGGTAGGTGTAGGGCTTATTAATAGGAGTCTTCCATTTTGTCTATACTATAGCAGTAATGTAAATGTTATTCTGGATATAATTAGGAAATATTGGAATGTGTTACTCACTGATGAGAGGATTAGGGGGATAGTGGGGAACACACTACGATTCTGTTTTAAAAATAAAAAAAATCCCTGAAGAGGCGTTTATGCTGACCTGAGAATATTACAAGGGTTGAGTCTATTAGTGATGTAGTGGCACTTATCCTTGTGGGAACTGTGCTGTCTGCAATTATATTTATAGTAGGAATTATTTTGTACATCCAGATTTAGACACCAGGATTAGTTTCAAGGTTAAGGCAGATTGTAGTATCAGAGATTTAGTTTATTTAGCATTTTGCATGAATTGTACTTCATTTTATGTTGGAAAGCTGAATAGGAGTTTGAATGAACATGTTGGGGGCACTTATACCAGATTCATATATGTAAAAAGTGTAATGCTTTGGCTAAACATATAGGAGAAAAAGGGGCTACACATATTTTCAGGTTTATGGTGATAGATATAGTTTGTGGGAACTCACATTTAGGAGATCTAAGGAATATTACTGAGATGCGTGAGTTATGATGGATTATTAGAATGAGAGTGGACATGGGCTTTAGTGTTAATGGCCAAGTTCTCTTGAAACTGTCATGAAGGCTCACAGGCCACGTAAGATTTGATATATCTGTTGATTGTTGGTGTATGTATTTTATCTTAATTCATATTATTTTTAACGTTATTTGTTTTATTTTATTTTACCTTTTCAATTTTCTATGTTTTTATTATGTATGTTTGCATTGTTTGATTGTGGGTGTACCCTTTAAATGCCAGACTGAATGAGATATGGTAGCCATTCCTTGATACTTTGTAGCCAGGGATTGCTTTGCTATGACTGGATAGTTTTTTCTGAGAACTTTTGATCTCATTGGTGATTGAAAGTTTTTATACTTACTCCTCAGGGTTCAGTCCGCTCCATGCAAGAATAGTGTTATTCTTGCATGGAGCATTTCATGGTCATGTAGGACAGTAGTGCACCTTGCATATTCATGAAGGCATGCTGCTGTGTACCTTGCATGGCTACGAAATGGGAACAAGTGCAGGGGGCATGTCCGAGCAGTACTCGCACAGTATACACTCCCCCTGCAGTCCAGAATTGCCTTACGGCAATTCTAAAGCAACTACAGTGTCTGTGGACATTGTTATGAAGAAATAACAGTGGCTGCGGACATATTTTAAAATAATACATAAGCACCCCCCCCCAATAGTCCAGCACAAATAATGTCCAGATTGGTATGCCAGTGTGCATGCTGGCATACCAAATAATTAAGCATGTTCCCGAGAGGCACATTGAAACACTGAACCAGTCCCCCAATGTATGATGTAGTTGTCCAGATGTCCTGCCTTAAGAGGCAGAAAGCAATGTGCATACCCCTAAAGTATGTAAAAATAAAACAAATGTTTATTTTTATTTCCTTCCCCAGTAAAGTTTAAGCTTAGCTGTGTGGGTGTGGGTGTCGCGCAGCTATGCTCAACCTAGCTTGCACATCTCAAAGATCTAAATAGAAATCTACATCCAAGACAAGCAAAGTGAGATAGCGTAGAGGTTAGAGCTTTTGCTTTGCATGCAGTCATTCATGGTTAAATCTCCAATGAAGGCTGTTCCCTTTTATGTGTGAAAGCAGTACTATTTTTTTTTTATAATTAGGTAGTAAATATCACATATTTGTCAACCAAAGTAGTGTAGTAGGTCCAAATGTGAGGTGTCAGTCTAATAAAGTTGTGAAACCCCCATATAAACACAAGTGTCCCACAGAATATAGTGATACACAATATAATGCAATGAAAGCACATAGGAGGATGTTATGGAAGATAAACATACATATCATAATATGTCATTAATGAGGAATGAACCCCACAATCCTGATTTTCCATAAAATGAAAGATGAACAATGCTAAGTTGTACTCAGCTATACTGAGCTGGTGTAAGCATTGCTGAAATCTAAATGCTAATCAAAAATTAATGTAGCTAAGCGAATTTGCACACTTGTAAGCTGTGCTTAGCATCTACCCCTTTAAGCAATGCCCACCTTAGCTGAGTATGTTTGCCCGTAGCTTAGCTTAGCTCAGCATATTCAAAATCATCCAATCATGGCAAAGGGTGGGAATTCAGCCCTATTTAAACCTTTCAGGTGGGAATACGGTCATAACCAGTTGTAGCCCATCACCATAGGCACTATGGCAGGCGTTGGTGAGAGAATGCTCTTTCAGGCACAGAGCTGGAGAATTCAGGAGTCCAGGGTCATGGTTAGACTCCTCATAAAAGGCCATAAAGTGAGACTGTTGCAGGAGCAGCACCAGGGCTCCCAATACAAAGCAGAGGCCTGAGACCATCTCGCACATGATCTCACCAGTGCTACTGGCATCTGTTGAACTGGTGAGCAGGTCTGGCACCATTATGCTGACCTCAAGCATAGAAAGTGGGAGCTCTTAGACCTGTGGACCCAAGACGCAAGGGCATGGAATGTCCCAGAAGTGTGTAAGTATCATTATCAATTGTTTTGTGTAATAAAGTTCAGCTTGAGTATGCAATTGATAGGTATGCATAAATTTGTCTATATGAGAGGGCCATGAACATCAAAGCGCACACCAGCAGGCTGTTAAGGCTGTGCCGGGAGGCTGGTGAGTAAAAATCTAGCTTGCAGTATTCAGGGTAAATAAGTAGCAAATAGTACTAGAATTAAGGACTCTTACCAGGTTAATAAAGTTCTGTGT
Organism: Protopterus annectens; assembly: GCF_019279795.1. NCBI lineage: Eukaryota > Metazoa > Chordata > Ceratodontiformes > Protopteridae > Protopterus > Protopterus annectens. Next base: position 1,340,860,738 of record NC_056747.1, read on the forward strand.
CAATTAAAAGTAAAAATCCCATACTGTTGTGTTTACTTAGTCATGTTGTGGTTGGAATGTAAATGTGAACAGGTTTTGCACAGCAACCATGCCTTTGACAGCAAGAATGAAGTGTGGCTCATTTTACCAAGATTGTGGATCTTGAAAACAGGTGAACAGTTTAATGAAATATGCCATGCAGCAAAATCTGAAATCTGAACAGAATGTGTAAAATAGAAAGAGCTATCCCCTGCAGCAGTGCTTTGTGTTAATCATTGCTTCCCAGATTTTAACTTGTCAAAGTATGAATACTGGGGTTGACAGCTTTGCAAATGCCCATAGTGGTACATTTGTAGTGAAATGTGAGATTAAGTAGGACAGAACATACCTATGGCCACTGCAAAGGACAGAACTTGACTTCCTTCCCAGAATAAATGATTATTGTGTCACATTGGAGTTACTTATTGTAGTTGGTGTGATACTTATATGTTTTTGGTATAAAATAAATGTTGTATGCAACTATTCATGAAAAGTCAACACATATATTTTGTCTGAAAATCACAGTACAGTTGTCATTACCTAGTTTTTTTTTTCTCTGTACACAACTGCCCAAAGTGGGACTGTCCCTTGCAAAGTGGCAAATGTGCTAACCCTACTGAATATATAGTACAAGAACTATCTGCCATGCTTGAATGTCAAAACTACAAGTTCAGATTGTGCAAACCAGAGAGTACTAAGGAGAAATAAGTCAAGCAAGTCTTATCACTTCCTCAATAGCTCATTGTAATAAAACACACCCTTGCAGTACCTTTTTCATAATCAGGCACGGTTCAAATCTTGGGAGTGGTAGTAAGCTGCATGTATATAATAGTCAGGTAGTATTAACAGAAATTTCATCCACAGGTCTACCAGGTAAGGAAATGTTTGTATTAGCAGTAATAAGGCTTTACTAACACACTCTGTGTACAACACTTCCACTGTCCAACACAAAGGCTTCAAATGACAGCAAGTTAAGTACAAACACCAAGCACTTTGTTCAGCTACATGTCCCTTAAGTGTCACTCTATCACAGCTAGTGGTCAATACTGTCAATAACCAGGGAGACAGATAGAAACCCCAGCATAGTATATCAGAAGCACACACAACAAGCATGAGTGCATGGCACTCCAGTCAGTGTCATATATGTAACTGTGAAGATGTGAATATGTGTAGAAACAGTCAGTTAGTGTTAACAGCTATTTCTTCAACATGTCTGCCAGGTAAGGAAATGTTCCTATTAGTTGTAAGAAGCCTTACTCAATACACTGTGTACAATAATGCCACTGTCCAACCCAGGCCATAGGTAGATATAAAGTGAGATCAATCCTGGAGAGTCATGAGTAATGATCTTTACAGTTGTGGAAAATTGAAGCTTAGACAGTAGTAACTTGACATCTCTCTCACCCACCCTCCCTGCAACCATACGTCATACATATTACATGGGTATGTTCATCTGAAAACCTGCTGTTGGGACATGTGTTCTATTGTTATATAAATATTGAACCATTTTAATAATAATGTTCACTGTTCAACTACTATCATTGGTGACCTGTTACTATCAATGTAACCTGCATGCTGTTATAATGATGCCTAGTTCCATATATGCATGTGTTCTGTTTGCTTTGCAACTGTTTCAGTTCTGTTATACAGTGTCATTTGGAACACCCATGCATGCTGTTATAACTAATCCTAACATGTGTTGCTTCTGACTAACCAACATATTTTTAAAACAAAAACAATAGCACATCTGGAAAGGCAGATCCCAGTAGATCCAACTGTCCTGCCTCATCTGGCTGTGGCACCAGGGACCAGCACATGTGGGACCCCACCTAGAACTTCCTCTTATGTTGATCCTGCACCACCTTCAGTTGAAACTGTCTCAGGGAATGGGGCTCGTCCCCTCTGGGAGCAGGCGTTGAGAGGAGACTGTCACCCACAGTCAGGTCTAGGGACTGCTGTGCAGCATTGTCCTTTCAGAGTATGGTGATCAGCTGTGCCAGCTTGAGAGCCGCCTGGCACATCTTGAGGGTCAGGCCCCTCCTGCTCAGCCCCCAGCACAGTCACCTTTGGGTATGTGAAGGTGCAGTGGTGACTGCCCATGGGTCGGGATCTCAGCCCCACTGTAACCATTTGGGGACTCATGTGCATCCGATTCCCAACCACCCTCCCTGTCCACGGTGTTTACCCCAACATGTGTAGTATACCGCCCCTGTCTGCTGTCTTGTCTGTTTTGTCCATCTTCCTACCCAACTTACCTCCCCAAATGTACCTAATATCCTTCCCCAACATCCCACTCTCACCTTAAATAAAAGGGCAATCTGTTCCCCCCAAACATTTGCCCCATACAAAGCTGTCCATTTTGCACACATGTCCACTGGACACATGTAATCCCATCAAATTGGCTTGACAACACATTACTGTTGTCCTCCGCCCTCTCTCAGGGGTTTGAGTTTTCAAATTCACCTCCATATTCTGAAGATATGCACATCTGTTGCTGTAGGAGAAATGGACAGCTATGGACCTTTCCTATACCCGTCCTGCACATCCCTAGCTACCTGTCATACTGTACTTGCCTCTGATTGTCCCTTTTTTCACCACTTTCCTATCACCCTTTTTCTTTTCTTTCAAAGAAATTAGCATGGGGTAAGCAGGAGTATGCAATGCTAAGTGAAGCTAAAATGGACTAACCGTGTTTTAGCAATGCTTAGCGTTGTGCAAACCCATGCAAACCCACTTACACCTTTTTAAAAGTGCCTTAAACACTCTGTAGCAAACAGCTCTTGTTCTGCCCGGCAACAAAATAATCAGACCTCCCAAGTGTCAAACACAGGATGCTATGCTGTACAACCACAGCAACATACACCTACACCATCATCTGAGTTGTAGGAATCACAATTGCTTGTTCAAACTTATCATTCAGTCTGGTTATTTAACATTAATGAAAAAAACATGAGTCCCAAGTCTAGGGCACAGGACCCTTTACACTAGAGTCAGAGCAACATACCATTACACCATCTGAGCTCTCTCTCTCTCTCTCTTTATATATATATATATATATATATATATATATATATATATATATATATATATTTTGCATATACATATATATATATATATATATATATATATATATATGTAGAAATATATGAAATATATATATATATATATATATATATATATATATATATGTATGAATTTACAAAGTATGCAGTGCAGCCATACCTCAGATCCATACCTATCAACCTCTTAGTGAAAAACATGTACAAAGGCTGTACAAAGGGAGGGAAATGGGCCAAATATAGGGACATATTCAGAATATTGCTGTCATAATCGAACAGTTCTACAGCAACAAGGTGTGTTTCAGCAGAACCTTCTAAAGGATATGATAATGGGAACTGACATGTATGTCATTATTCACTGACATAAATCTTTGGATCATAACAGTGACTTACTGGACAAATACAAATAAACTGTGGAACAGAACCAAAGCATGGGCCAAACACCTGGACATTCTGCAAACAGCGTGGCAGTGGAGAAGTATGCTCAGAGCCCCTTAGTGCAATGAATCTGAGCCAAGCCAGACAAAGTGGGGGGACAAAGGCATGACAATAGAGACATATGCAAATAATGTGAGTAGATAAGGTGAGAAAGTTGTTGTACTAACACTGTTACTGTTAACATATATTGACAGAAATATCATAAGTCTGGGACTCAAATGCTCCTTATTATGTAGTGACCCCAATCCTCACATCATCCCTCTGTGTCAGGAATAGACAACAGTGATGAGGACCAGTCCAAAGGTATTGGCCAGATAACTGTACATCCTACGAATATATGGACTTAACACAACAGTAGGGAAACTGCACTGAGCTGTCAAGCACCGTCCTCACTACAAGCAGACCGACATAACACTACCCAATTCCCGCTCCCGCTCTGGGGCTGTGCACATGCATTTGCAAAGATAACAGGCACTAAAGGGATATTAGTATCTGCTGACGGCATTCCCCAGAGTCCCCTACCAGAGCAGCATGCAGAGTCAGATAGAAAGGGGCCGTGATGTTCACATGTACTCTCCTCCTTATGTATCCCAAAGAACATATAACACACTATACTTCTACACAATCCTGACAGTCTGTTAATAATGGCCAGAGATACACAGACAAAACAAATAAGATCACAGATGAGGTACCCTCATAGCCGGCCTTAGGCATAGACCAACTAAGCGGCCGCCTAGGGCGCCGCTCTAGCAGGGGCACTTTTCCAGTATTTATTTGGTGTAGGCAGACCAGGATGGGGGCACCAGGTGGTGTGGTGGGGGGCACCATGGAGCCATTTTGCCTAGGGTACCAGTTGATGTAAGGCCGTTCCTGGGTACCCTACAGCTCTCTTTGAGTGCAAACTGGAGACATCCATCAAAGCTCGAGTACTACAACAGGCAATCACATTTTACATGGAAATGTAGTGTAAAAAGTACTATTTTAATAGTAAAATGTGTGGTAAATAATCTTTGTCACCATGATAGTGCAGCTGGTGTACAATGGAGGTGTGAGTGCATATAACATGTGAAACTACCCATGTAAACACAAGTGTGCCATACATTATAGGCACACCTGTTGCTACTGTAATGACAGCACATATAAGGCATGTTATGTAAAGGAAATCATATACACTTGCTAAATGAAGTCATTAGTCTGATATTTCATAAGAATGAAATGTAAGCAATGGTTATCAATGTTCAGCTATGCCTAGCAGGTATAAGCAATGCTGAAATGTGAATGCCAAACAACAGATAGCTCAGCTAAGCAGATTTGCCCACTGTTAGGCATTGCTAACCAAAGCCCACATGGTGTAAGTGCTTATCACTTTAATTGTGTATTAGCATCGCTTAGCTGCAGGAAATCCACTTCAGCTATGCTTAACAGGTATAAGCACTGCTCAAACATGAATGCCAAGCAGGAGGTGGGTCAGCTAAGCATATTTGTGCACTTTTAAGCATCACTACGTAAAGCCTACATGGTGTAAGCACCTATTGGTTTAACAGTTTGTTGGCATTGCTTAACATCATGCAAACCCGCACAAACCCACTTACAACTGCTTAAAAGTGCCTTAATCACTCTGTCTACATTGGTCCTTGTTCTGCCCTGCAACAAAATAAACAGCCCTTGCAGGTTTTGAACCAGGACCCTCTACATAATAGTCATAACATTTTACCACTAAGCCATTTGAGCTGTAAGATTTTATGGCGTTTTTTTCAAACCTATCATGCAGTACAGTCAGTTTACCATAGGGAATGAACACTGTGGAATCAGTAATAATTTAAATGATCCATACACACACACACACACACACACACACACACACACACACACACACACACACGCACACACACACACACATATATATATATATATATATATATATATATATATATATATACATATATATATATATATATATATATATATATATATATATATAGATATATAGATACATTATTTGTCAATAACTTGCAGCACTGTCAGACCCCAGAGCACCTTAGTACAAGGAGTCTGGATCAAACCAGTTGAAGTGGGAAGACGTGTATGGAAATAGAAACAAACTGGTAATAATTTGTTAGATAAACTGTGGAAGTTGCTGCAGTAACACTGTCCCAACATATGTTGCATGCAATATCAGAGGTCTGAGACATCAATTGACTGTCATTATGTAGGGAGTACATTACACATGTCATCCCACTGAATTGTCAGCAATACACACCTGTCGTAGGAACCAGACTAAACTGTACATCCTATGAACACCTTGAGGGTTGAGACCTATGAGCGCAGATATGTATCATTAGGGAAACTACACTGAGCATGTCACCAAGTACCATCCAAAATACAGTGACAACACATCACTACCCCAAAGCAGCTTTGGGGAATTACATATGCATTAGCTACTACAGCACATACTACAGGGATGGAACTGTACTGACAAACACCAGTGTAAAAGAGAATACACACAACCAATTGCAACACAGTCACAGATACATACCATTAAGTCTAACAAATAATACAGTTCAATGGCTGTGTGGGCATATATATCCTCCATGAGAGGCCCACAATATCCCTACATATCCTGTATCAGGTCACAGTGTAACTGGAATTGTGGGTTGGTATGGAACATGTCTCAAAATGCCCATGCAAATATGTACTGCTGATAGACCAATAACTGGAGCATAATAAACAGTTGGATACAAAGGGACCCATGACACCGACATCTGCCCCCCCCCACATAGTACAACTAATAAGTACACAGTGTGCTGCTACAAAATCAGGATAGGCCATACACAATGGCCAGACATACACCGACCTCTTAGCACAAAAACTGAAATGACTGAATATAGTAAACTGAAAAACAACCAGCCAGTAATCCACAGAGATATTTTATATTCTGATGTCTTGGCCAAAGCCTTCAAGTATTACAACATTATAAAACATACTTGCCTTAAATTCAAGAAGCAATTAAACAACCTCCAATTACACTCTTCAGTTAACCCCTTAGGGGATAAAGTATCAAATGTTAACATATAAATTGATCCTTTATATAACAATGGTTCTATCAAACTGAGAAACAGACATTTTCCAAAACACTACCTTGTAACCCACTACTGTTCACATGGTGAAATGTATTAAATGTACATCTATAGAACTTTTGTCTTTCTTAGTAGTAACATCTCTCACATGTTCTAACAGCCTAATTTTAAAACACATCTTACTCTTCCCCACATAAAATGTGTTACAAGGGCATCTAAGAATGTTCTGTATACACCAATATCTTCTCTGTACAGGGTTCCACATGTTGACCAGCCTTTGCCCTCATATTTATGGCCCCTACCCCACAACATGTGTGGGATTCCACAACATCACTGGGATGATAGCAGGAATGACAGCACTAAGTAATGATAGACCAGACCTATCAACCTCTTGCTGCACGGAATCTGGACAAAGCCTGGCATATAAGTGGAGAACAGAGGCCCAAATATAGGACCACATTTGAAATATTGCTGTTATGCACTGATAACGTTGCTGGTGTTACAGGGTTGGTTGTAACATATACTTTCTAAAGGACACAAATGGATGTTGCCATTTACTGATAGCAATCACCAAAGTATGCCTCAGATTTTCCAAGGACAATACATGTCTGTGGAGCAGACCAAATATAACAGGCAAACCTCTTGCCATTATGTGGATAGCCCTACAGTTAAGAGCTATGCAGACACATAACTTTGTGAGACTGAAATCCATACAGAACTAGTATGTCCACACAAACCCTGTAAAGCTAGCAGTATTTAAACCATATAACAGCAATACTCACATTATATCCCTAAGTCTGAAACCTTCTCCACCATTTAGTTGCCCTGTCTCTATAAGTTTTGTTGTAAGAGTTATTCCCACCTGCTGTCTGTAACACCATAGCTCACACACCTCCAGGATGTCTTACTCTCAGGCAAGGTAAAGAGCCAACGCCCACATGAAGTACTCAATTATAGGAGTGTGTTGCCATGACATTGGCTATTGAAGGAACTACATGCAATTAGCAAGTGGGGGAACACCAATTGGGGCACTGACCATCACCTGGTCAAGAACATTACCTACAAAAGGCAAGCCACCACCTATTCAAACCAGCCAAATACCAGTAGTTTACAGAAAAAAAGAACAGGAGTACCTTTGGCATATTACCCACTACTATAAAAAATATATGTGAAATAAGTAAGCATGTAACTGAATGTAGTATATGTTCTGTAATAATGGGAAATAGGAGTCTGAAAGAATATGTCTCAACACGAATTGATGTACTGATGTCCTGCTGGACAGTACATATGGCCATAGCATCTGGCTCTGTCTGCAGTGACATAGACCACAGCTCAGTACCCTGACTCTCCCCAGGAATGGACAGCTTACATTTGACAACCACTGGAGTGTCTGTCAACCACTATTGACTGTGCCACTGCTAGGCCAGCTACTGGGATGTTGTACATATCCATATGTTACATGTGAATATGAGTATGATACATGTTTGCCTTGTAAATCTAAGAGACCTATAAAGATCATGTGCATAGTAGAGTACTGTTGCAGACATGTGTGTTGAACTGCATGTGATACAGTGAATTCATATTTTTCAACTGTACATTTTTCTGCTGGACACTAAGCACATTTGTGTCTGATATCTGCAGTAACATACATATCCAGTTGTGTTGTCTCAGCAAAACCATTGGCAAGTCTGTGGAAATGACATTGTGACATAATAGCCTACTTATGACTGTTGTACATCTTCTAGGTTATCACAGTGATGTCAAAGCCTACTGTGCAAGCAAGTTACTGATGTATGTTGCAGCTATATTAATACAGTATCAATACCGATGTCCCTTTTGTCACCCATTTATGTGTGCCATTGTCCAGATGTCCTGTGATAACAGGTTGAGAAGTATGATTGAGCAGCAAGACTGTAAATACAGTGTGCCATACAAACATAGAACAGAAATGTATACCAGGTATCACCTGAGCACATGTATGTATGCATATGATCAACTGGAAGGCATAAAACAAATAACATGGGTTGCAAGCAGTCAGATAAATAGGTTATGCATGTTGTACATGTGTGTAATATCAGTTTCAGTGCATACAACAGACATAAATGTATACCACTACTAGTTGTTGCATCGCCTTGACACTGTTATGGGTACTAGAGTAGGCATGATTATCAGGTAGTAATTGGAGGTGTCTAACTGTGTTATGACCCTCTGGTCATGCCTACCACTACCAGCTGTATCAACACCTATATACAGTGCATATCAAAAGTGTACCACAGAAAATCATTTCAAAATGTTTCCTACCTTGAATGTGAGCCATAACCTGTACAATTCTATTGAAAAACAAACAAATCTGGTAGGAGAGACAATTTAAGTATAACATATGTACTATTGCTGGTTGCATACATGTGCACATGCATAGACTAATACTTTATTGATGCACCTCTTGCTGTAACCACAGCATTCTGTCTTCTTGGGTACACACATGCCATCAAGAGATTCTGATTAACCCCAAATAATGTTCTGCTGTCCCATTAAGATTTATTTGACATTTACTCAGTTGCCTGCTAAAGCCACGTTTTTCGGAGAGCTTCCAAAGCATCAAAGGGATCTCAGTGTGGAAATGTATCAGGCAGGGGAAGAGTAGAAAGTGTCCCTAACATTGGATATACCATGGAATACAGTGCAGACAGTCATCAGACAGTGGGGATATGGGACAACAGTAACACTGCAAACACCTGGGCACCCATCCAAAAAGGTGGTATCAGTCAGGAGAAGAGCAGAAACACTGTCCACAACACTGGACATACCATGGAATACAGTGCAGACCGTCATTAAGCAGTGGAGAAGATATGGGATAACAGTGATGCTAAAAACAGCTGGACATTCATCTAAAAGGGATGAAATGACAAGACAATAACTGGCCATGGAGGTTGCCAGGGGACCTACAGCAACACTGAAGGAGCTTCAGGAATGTCTGGTAAGTCCTGGGTGTGTACCACATATATCAATAATCTTCTGTATTCCCCATATGCCTGGACTATGGGGCAGGGTAGCACAATTGAAGCCTTTTCCTACACAGAAAAAGGTTCAGAGCTGGACAAACCTTGCCAAACACTACAATAGTAGCCTACATCCAGTAAATCTGTGTGTTGACCTGAATAGGGCTGTGCACAAGATGCCCTCACAAATTGACACATTTGTAGCACTGTTGCAAGGAAGAGTGGGCAACTATTGCCAAGTAAAGATGTGCCATGATGTTAGTCTCCAACCCAAGATGAAGGAGTGCTGTAATTATCTCAACAGGTGCTTACACAAAGTATCAGTTTAAGGGTATGCACACTCATGCAACTGGCTTATTGTACTGATCTTTATTTGTGTATGTTTTCCCATAACAGATTGTTATGTTTTCAATTACATTGTACAGGCTGTAGGTCACATTAAAGGTGGGAATTGTTTTGAAATGATTTATTGTGTTGTCATGTTTCAATTGCACAAATACCAGGCATTGTAACAGGGGTGTGTATACTTTATATCCACTGTAGCTGTATGTACTCAGCAATACCTGACCTGTAAAACCAGCCTGCACCAAGGTAGACTAATCCCCTTTGGTGGACATGGACAGCAGCAATACACAAACCACATAATAGGTTGCTATATTGGCTGTACAGGGCCACATAGGTCCAGGCAACAACTTGGAAGCATGTTCACCTCTATCTGAACAAGCATGTAAGTTCACAGGCTAACTATGACTACAAATCAGACATATCTACACCTCCAAGGTCAATCACAAGGGTGACTCCACATATGTCGTCAGTCTCAGAGGCAACAACACAATTCACCCTGTACTGGTGGTAAATCACACCTCATACACACATGCCATGGCTATGGAACCTGAATCAGACAGGTTAGGTGGGAACATCACCACCCTGTCCTTCCCAGTCATATAGGGGGATATGCACACCAACTGTACCCCCTCCCTTCATTAATGGTGAGCAGGTACATATAGCCTACTGAGGGTAACAACAGCAAGTCCCCATGGGGCCTGATAACATCCCTGTCTGCCTCCTACATGAACTCAAGCATGTGCTCACAGCTCCATCACACACTATAGTAAAGCATAGCCTTGCCACCATCCACACCCCATCCACATTGTAGATGGCCACTGTCATCCCTCTACACAGAAATTAATGGGGAATAGAGGATTATGCAATTAACTGTCCATCACTGGGGAAAATATGACACATCAGGGCCAGGAGGGCAATGGAAGCTGAAATTGTTGTGATAGATTAGAGGGTTATGGTGTAGTTGTGAGTCGTGGTGACTAATATCCACTGTTGATGTGCAATTTAACAACTGTATGAGGTCCTGTGATGTGTTTTCCTGTTTATGTTTTCCAGGTGCAATGCAGAGGGCAAGAATGCCTGCCTTTACAGAAGTAGTAACCACAGTCATAATTGAAGCTGTAACATAGCAGCATGCTATGCTGTTCAGTAGAACACCACAATATCTGCAGGAGAGGACCACCCAGTGGAACGACCTTGTCCACAGGATAAATGATGTCAGCCTGCATGGCCATTAACATACGAGCAGGTCCGGCATCATGCTACCGACCTCTTATGCAATGTGTGGAAAAGGGCTGCTGCCATAGTGAAGGACCGTCTATCCATAGGTGGGGGCCCATCCATCTAGGCCCCACTGACACCCACCAAGGAGCTCCTCGCCAACCTTGCAGCACCCACCCCAAGCATCCTACAGGAAGCAAAAGCAAGCATTGTGGAGGTGGGTTTCACCTACACAATGGACGAGAAGCGTGCAGGTAAGGCCCTAGTGCATATTACTAGAATGCTGTAGCATATATAGTTGTATCTGTAGACATATGTCAGATAAGATAATAGGTGTTGATGGTGTTTTGTAATGCACAGAAGTGCACATCTATGTTGATGGGCTGCATATTTCATAGTATTGGGGGTTGTACTGTTACTGTGCAAAAATGCTGCTTCCACCCTGTACCAAAGCCACATGTGAGTCTGCTGACAGTGCTTCTCTCCCTCAACTATTTAGGTCCCTTCTGTTCTACAGGTAGGACAGCAGCCTGTAGCTGGTGAGTATGGAATTGTTTTGTTGTGGTTTGCCAATACCCAAGGCATGTTAAGGGCATGCTATTTGCCATGCATACAACTATCACACCTAGCCATATTGCATGATGTGCATGTTCACTTTTGTTGGTGTTAACTGCAGTGCATCACAGTGGTCACCCTGAGGGCATATCTGAAGGGTATCTAACATTCCGGCAGCATACCTCACAACCTGTCAGTGTAAGATGTCTGGACAGAGACCAACAAAATGAAGGGATAAATGGACTACAGTAGGGACATGTATGAAACATTAATCTTGTACAGTGGATACAACAGTGCACACACTCCTGTTAAGATGCCAAGTGCTTCTGATATATACAACAGACCACAGTATTACATTCATCACCTTTTCCAACCTGTAATGTGACCATAACATGAACAATTAACTTGTAAAACAGACAAATATGTTAGGGCACCAAATATGGGGTATACAAACCTTACAGTACACTGGATGCATATATGTGCATACCCTCCAAATAACATATTGCGGAGGCTGCTTGTGATGTACTGACAGCATTCACTCTACTTGGGTACACACCTGCCATGAAGTACAGGGACTCAATGTAACACCAAACAATGGTCTGCTGTCCAAGCAGTATGTTCATCACATTTGCTCAGTTGCCTGCAACAGAAGCAACCATGGCTTGCAGACATCCTACAAAATGTCAATGGGATCTCATATCTAAAAGGTAACAGTCAGAAGTAGGGTACAACATTACCACAGCATTGCATATACTGTGGAACACAGTGCAGTCATCTACAGGTGGATTAAATATGGGGCAACAGTACTGTTGAAAAGAACCAGATGTCCCTCCAAAACAGATGAAAAGACACATTGAGAACTGGTCAGGGAGGCTGCCAGGAGGCATGCAGCAACACTGAGTGAGTTTCAGGAATCTCTGTCAAGTACTGGTTGTGTACTACATATAGCAACAATCACCCAGGTTCTGCATAAGTCTGGCCTATGGGGTAGGGTAAGTAGATGGAAACATTTACCCACACCAAACACCATCCAGGGCTGTGTACAAGTAGCAAAACATAACATCAAGTCTCCCAAAGGCATGTGTTGAAATGTGTAATGGTGTGATGAGACCAAGGTTCAGACTTACAGACACTATCCCTAAAGCTACATGTGGGTTCACACCTACAGACACTATCCCTAAAGCTACATTTGGAGCACAAGCAACACCTCACTTCACCTGAGGACCACCATCCACATGTTGAAGCTCGCTGGTAGCAGTGTCCAGCTTTGGAGTTGCTGTTCATTAGCTGGAACTAGGCCTCTACACATGGTGGAGAGAATTCTGTACAGTTTCAGATAACACTCATGTGTGGTCCAAAGCCATCAAGCATCTGCAAGAGGGCTGAGGATGGAGAGGGACTTCAGTTTCCAACATGACAATGACCTGAAGCATACATTCAAAGCTAGCTAAGAATAGCTCCATCTGAACACCATCAAGTATATGAAGTGGACCAGACAAAACTCAGACTTAACACCAATATTAAGCCCCCAGTGTGACCTCCAACAGCCGTGCACATGATCTGGCCTTGCAGTCTGACAGAGTTGGGGGACCTTTATAGGGAAGACTGTCCAAATAATGCCAAGTCAAGATGTGCCATGCTAATAAACCCCTTCCCAGGAAGATTGACTGATGTAGTTCAATTAACAGGTGCTTCAACCAAGCATTGGTTTAAGGGTGTTCATAGCTATCCAACCGCAATATTGTATGCATCTCATTCAGTATATTCACATCTAACACATCTGTTTGTTTCTTGATTGGATTGCACAGGTCATATGTCACATTTAAGGTGGGTAATGTTTTCAAATGAAGTAATGTGGTCTAATGTTATATCATACAACAGCCTGGCATGTTAACAGGGTTGTGTACACGTATCATATCCACATTAAGCTTAGAAGGCTGTTGGTGTAAAAGGATTTGATTGCACATACATTCACTGCTGGTGATGGGATCTGCAAATCAAATGTATGTCATTAAGTAGGGGCATCAGTCCACATATCATCCCAAGTTATGTGTCAGACAAACACATAGGGGATGTGAGGAACAGAGGAAACATAACTGCCAGACATTTATACATTCAGCAATGATTTGTACAGTTGCAAGGTATGTTCTACAGTAG
>NC_056747.1:1340879603-1340918996 GCF_019279795.1 Protopterus annectens
TGACTCCCAAGCTCCCCTACGGACCAAGAACATAAAAACTAAATCAGCCCCTTGGCTATCTAAAACTACTCTATCTATCATGAGACAAAGAGACAACGTGTGGGCACGCTACCAAAAACATAAGACAACCCCGCTCCTCAATGAATACAAACTGCTCTGCAATAAAGCTAAGAAACACATCTCTTTTGATCGACAAAACTATTTTTCTACACTCCAAAACCAAAACAAAAACAACCCTCAAAAATTCTGGAAAGGAATCTCCACCTCCTCCACCCCAGCAAACCAGATACTCCTACCCCAGATCCAAATGCTCCAGAACTAGATTTAGCCACCCAATTTAATTCCTTCTTTATTAACTCTATTTCAAAACTGACCTCCTCATTCTCTATCTCCTCCTCATCTTCCAATACCCCATCACTCACCCCCATAATCTCTACAGCAACACCCTACTCCCAATCCACCAATTTCTCTACCCCCTCTTCCATACAAATTCTATCCTCATCCATACCACCCCAAAATTTAACGCTGCCCGACTGCACTCTCTTCACTTTAAATCCCATTCCTACTACTACTATTAAGAAACTCCTCCAGAAATTGAAACCATGTACCAATGCTCCTGATAATATCCCTTCTTACTTTCTTAACATTGCTGCCGAAAGTCTGGCCTACCCCATTAGCATCCTAATTAACCGCTCCCTACTAGAAGGCACAGTTCCCCAAATTTGGAAACAAGCCTTTATTATACCATTACACAAAGGTGGTAACAATAATAACATTACCAATTTCTGTCCCATAGCCATCCTGTCCCCCATTTCAAAAATCCTTGAAAAATGTGTGCAACTCCAACTCCTTCCTCATCTCCTAGACAACAACCTTATAACCCCCATGCAGCATGTCTTCAGACCTAATCATAGCACCATGACTGCCCTTCTCTCATTCCTTGAAATAGTAAATAAAGCCAGAGACTCTGGACAAATTGTTTCCACCTTACTCCTTGATCTTTCCAAAGCCTTCAATACTATCTCTCACAGCCTGCTCTTAACTAAACTCTCCAAACTCTACCTATCCTCCTCCTCTCTGAACTGGTTCTCTAGCTATCTATCCAACAGAAATCAAGCTGTAAAATGGAAAAAAGCAACTTCCTCTTTCCTAAGTACCCTACAGTTCCACAAGGCTCCATATTGGGCCCTCTACTCTTCAATATCTTTATTAATGACTTCCACAAATCTATCCCTTTCTCTAGCATTATCCAATATGCAGATGATTCTACTATCATCTGCTCTGCCTCTTCTATCTCCACCCTACAAAAACTTACTCAAAATGCCTTCTCTTCCACAGAGCAATGGATGCTAAGCAATCATCTAGCTCTCAATGCCACCAAGACCAAATTAATGTTATTTACTCCCTCCAAACTCCCTCCCCCCAACATGAACTCACTCTTAGTTACTAGTCAAAATAACTCACCTCTTGAAATAGTGTCAGAGACCAAACTACGTGGGGTCCACATTGACAACCAACTAAAATTTAATTCCCACCTACAAAAGAACATCAAAAAAACACATCAAAAACTTGGCATGCTGTATAGACAAAAGGCCTACCTCATACCCACCCCTAAAATCACATTAGCTACTTCCTTCCTTATTCCCTCCCTCCTCTATGGTGCCCCACTACTTACTAATCTTCAGTGCTCATCAAAAAGACAGCTCACCTCTTGCTATAACAAAATTGCTAGATTCGCTACCACTCATAAGTCTTCCACTCACCACTGTCTCTCCCTCCATAAACTAAAATGGTTAGAACTTCCCAACTATCTTGCTTACACTCAACTAACTCTAGCTCACAAGCTTATTCTAAACCCCTCCAACTGTCCCTCCCTCTCCTCTGCCTTTAAAATGCACCATCCAAATAGAGTTCTAAGGTCTAATAATCAAAATCTATTAGAGGTCCACAAACCGACTCATCCCCCAGGCAAAAACCTCCTTTCCTTCAGCCTTGCTCGCCTCTGGAACTCCCTACCACCAAACATCCGCACTACCTCTAACCACTCTACCTTCAAGAAGTCACTTTTCTTACACCTAGAATCTCAATGGGAATGCTCTTGTACCCACCCCACATAACCAACTCTACCTTTGCCCTGTACTATCAAATTCTACTCTATTCATCTACTATGTTTGTTCATTAAAATGCATTTATGTTTTGCTTTTATTCCTTTGTTAGCCTGTACCAAGATTGTCACTGTCAAATGTTAAGTACATTTATGTTTTGCTTATGTTCTTTTATAGTATGTACCTACATATTTACTGTCAAATGTTAATGTACATTTATTTTCTTTTTTGGAGCTTTTTTCCCCGGGACTCCATTTAAAATGGGTTCTTCAATGGCCCAATGGACTATCCTGGTAAACCAACTGCAATAAATAAATAAATAAATAAATGGCATGTGGTGCATACAGATTGGAGTTTCATAAGATATGGCATTCTTAATACAGCCGGCAGACATGACATTGTCAGTCAAACAGGGATTGCCTGTACATAGCCAAGATGTGACAGAAAATACATGGTGGTATTGTACTCTGTCCACATAGGACAATTGTTTAAGAGCTAGGGTCCTATTTGTGACGTACACTTGCAGCCTCCACAGTTGTTCCATGTATCTAGTGCACTACTTGGCACATGGGCCATTGTACCTGATGTTTGGCCTGATAAGGGGAAAGTAGAGGGAGACCTTGACCTCTTTCTTCCTCGATGAATCACCCTTAGTTATGAGATATGGCACATAGAAGGAATGTCTGTCCCCAGTGGGGATGTGGTGGTCATAAGTGAGGTTGCTGTCAAGCTGTGTTCCCAGGCCTCTTATAAGGACGTCTGTGTCCAGTGAACTACCAGCAATGTGGTAATTCATGGGAACCACTTTGATTCCACAGGGTATTGCAACACATTTCTTTTAATTCTGCCTAAGGCCAGTGTTCTGACAACACTTGGAGATTTCAGTGGGGACTTAATGCAGGATGTCAACATAATATGGGATATAAACTTAGCCCCCAACTTGCAACTGTCTGCAAACACTGTCAGCCAGAGTCCATTCATGTTGGACTGGATGCCAGATGCATACATAACACACAGGAGGGGACCCAGGACCAGACCCTGTGGTACTCCATTTGTGACTAGTTGGCAGTCTGACATGGAGTCCTCTGCTTTCACACTGTGGGTTCCATGCATCAGCCAGTTTGCAACACACCTAGTGACATAGGTGTTGATGCCTAGCTGAGTGCATTGGTGTATGATTCCTGAGTGGGAATGGTATCAAAGGATTAGAAGTCCTGCCTATCTTATTTTTAAGTCCGTAATGTTACATAGTTATTTCACATGGCACACAGCTTATAGGGATGCACAGTGTCCATAGCTACCACTACAGTGGTTGTGGGCCCTGTACAGTGGACATTTTGTAGCATATTGGGTGGACCACGCAAATGTTTTGCAAAACCCACCCCACAATGGATATGGTTCCCAATGTAACACACACACACACACACACACACACACTCGCCAGGATTGAGATTCAAACCCCTACCTATCTAGTTATTACTACTACAGTGTTGCACATTTATCACATGCACCACGGAGCTTATAGGTTTAAGGGCATCACAACATACTTCTAAGGTGAGGGACATCAGCAACCCTTGTAAAGTATGGCACTTTGACATGTACTGGTTGTGGATGGACACAAAATGCTTTAACCTACAGATATTCACACTCACTCATGCAAACAGACACACTTTTACATTTGCCAGAACTGAGATTACAACTCATACCTAACTAGTTTGTTGCACTATAGTATTACACAGTTATCGCAAGCACCACAGAGCTTATAGGGTTGAGGGCTGCCCAGAGGTATCTTTAAAGGTGAGTGACATCAGCAGCAGTGCTACAGTAGGGCAATGAGAAGTGTACTGAGTGTGATAGGCCTCAAAAACATTACCCTACAAATACACACACTTTTGAATTTGCCAGGCCTGAGATTAGAACTCCTACCTAACTAGTTTGCTGCACTACAGTATTATACAGTTATCACAAGCACCACAGAGCTTACATCATTGAGAGCTGCCCAAAAGGTATCCTTGGTATGTGACATCAGCAGCAGTGCTACAGTAGGCAATGAGAAGTGTACTGAGTGTGACAGGCCTCAAAAACATTACCCTACAAACACGCACACTTTTACATTTGCCAGGCCAGAGATTAGAACTCCTACCTAACTAGTTTGCTGCACTACAGTATTATACAGTTATCACAAGCGCCATAGAGCTTACATCATTGAGAGCTGCCCAAAGGTATCTTTAAAGGTGAGTGACATCAGCAGCAGTGCTAAAGAAGGGCAATGGGAAGTGTACTGATTTTGATTGGCCTCAAAAACATTACCCTGCAAACAGACACACATTCTCACACAAACAGACATACTTTTACATTTGTCAAGACTGAGAATAGCACTGCTACCTAACTAGTTTGTTACACTATTGTATTACACAGTTATCACAAGTACCACAGAGCTTATGGGATTCAGAGCTGCCCAAAGGTATCTTTAAAGGTGAGTGATACCAGCAGCAGTGCTAATGTAGGGCAATGAGAAGTGTACTGAGTGTGAATGGCCTTAAAAACATTACCCTACAAACACAAACACACACACACACACACACACACACACACACACACACACACACACACACACACACACACATACACACACACACACATACACACACACACACACACACACACACACACACACACACACACACACACACACACACACACACACACACTCACTCACATTTGCCAGGACTGAGATTAGAACCCCTATCTATCTACTTATTTCCTCTAGTACGCTACAAATTTATCACAAGCATTATTGAGCTTACAGGACTGATGTCAATCTAAAGGTACTTCTTAGATGACATACATCAGCAGATCTTCTAAAGGGGGCTATGGGATGTCTACTGGGTGGGAAAGGCCTCATAATGCAGCTCTCTCTGTCACTGGCTATTTCTCTCTTCCTCATGTCTGTGTGTGTATGCTTGACATATTGTAGTATGTTGGCCATAGATATGTGTGTGTATCACACACAACAGATGCAGATTTACCACATAGGTGCCACCTACAGCTGGCTGTGGCTTTTCTTGACCAGTGTGTGTGTGTGTGTGTGTGTGTGTGTGTGTGTGTGTGTGTGTGTGTGTGTGTGTTTGTTTACGTGTGTGTGAACAGACCTAATAGTGTGTGTGCACAGATATCTGAAAATTACAGATATCCATAGTCCACTGTGGTTTCAGACATGGACTTCATTTTTCTAAGTGTAGGAGCATGTCCAGTATGACCTTCTGTGTTGAGTGTGGGAATCCATTCCAGGGATAGTTGTATTCTGGTCCAGGGTGTTGTGTGCTACAGCTATACCTTGCAACCTGTTTCTGCAGGATATCTGTAGATAGGTTGCCAATATGGGGACACAATGGGCCAAACATAGGGGGATACTGTAACTATGGTTCTTATTACTGTTTGTGTTGCTTGTGTAACATTGCTGGTTTTAGCAGGGATTTTCTGACATATGTAATGTATGACACTGTAATATATTGTGTTGGCGACTACTGGCAGACATCATTGGTAGATCACAGTTATTTACCAGGGAAATACAAGAGAGATGATGCACAGACCAATATTCTGAGGCAAAGGCTTGACATTCTGGCACAATCCAGCCATTGTAGATGGGGGGCTACAGTCGATTGACTGATGGGTCTGGGTAAATGGCCCAGCACCTTGGTGGTATGCTGGCTGTGGATCCCTTGTTCTGAATTTGTCATCTTACCTAACAGGTCATATCTTGGTGTGGGCATACCTGTCAACTGTACAGATTCTCCCAGGTTATCCAGAGCCAGGCCTCATATATCTGGTCAGTTTCCCTTCACATTGTGGTTTACAAGCAGGTTTGTTGCTATTAATTCAGGGGTTTGCAGTTAGGGTGAATTATGACCAAACATTATAGTTTCAGACTTCAGACCCTCCATGACATCCATGCTTCTACACACCCTCTGTTATTCTATCCTCTTCATAATATTATGACAACAATATCTCAGAAGTATCCGTATAGTTGGGCCATTATGCCAGCAATATTTATGGCTTTGTCCACAGTTCTTGCTCTAGGAGGTTGAGAGGCATACTGCTGGTATTTGGCAGTATGGCCTTGCATTTGTTTTCTGTTTACTGTGTTAGGTTGTTAGGACCCATCACACTCCCTACAATGGTACTATGGGTGAGGCATGGGCCTTTGCCAGAGGTCTGTAGGCCATGTGAGACTGATGTAGGTCATCTGTAGCAGGCCAGTGCATTGTTTCACTCATACATTCCCAGGCTACAAGCCAGTGGATCCCCCTGGGATGACAGTGGTAAGTGAGTCAGGTGTTACTGGCAATCCTTCCTTTTCATACTGATCCATCAGTCTGGGTGTTGACAGGGTGCTACTTATGGTTAGGAACCCACCTGCATGGGACACCTATTCAGCATGCTGCATCATGTGTGTCTTCCCATACCCGGCGGGGTCATTCTGAAATCATTCCCAACAACAACGATCAGACCAGTGAGATACATGTGGCTGTTGGAGGGTGACCTGAGTACATGTGTGATATGGAAGCTTATGGTACCTGCCTCACAGTTATAACTGGGACCTTCTCCTTATCCTGCCTTGTGTGTGGACATCAGCTGTATGTCATTACTTTATAACCATGGCTTTTGTGGTTTCCAAGTGATTGGTCAGACAACCAGTATTCCATAGTACAGGGACAAAATGTGATGCTAACCTCTATGTATAATTCCCATGTTGAGTGCAGTTGAGAGTTATTATAGGCACTGCGTAGGGTCCTTCCACCTGTGTACTTTTTCCATGTATGGCCTCCTGTTCATGGCCTGTCCAGCTTTCTGCAGGTGACTGATATTGACATCTGGACAATGTGTACAACTGCTAACATAGGTGTAGCTGACAGGCAGATTAGTTTGCACTGCAGTTCTTGGGACATGGCCCTGTCAACCACAGTACTGTACCTAGGCCACTGAGACAAAACATTCAGGGGCACATGCTGACCACTTCCAGACAATATTGACCACACACATACTTAGCACATTGACCCATGCATATTGTGGACATGCAGCAAATTATCATGTTGATTGGGACAGGTCTGACAATATGTCCTCCGCTGATATTACTCTACAAACTGAAATGTTACTGCATTTCTATGTGTGGGTAGGCATACCTGATGATTTTACACATTTGCAATGACTGCTGGTATTTCACTTACTCTCTTGGCTTCCATTTCATATTGTACTGTGCCCTATCTTGCAGACTGGAGGTATATCAGTAGATAACACAGGTTAGACTGTAACTGCATACATTTCAGTTTCAGACTTCTTACCCTTCGGAACCATACTGCAACTGCCATGCCTGTTGAGCTATGACTGTGTAGATCTGTAGGGGGGTTCATTATTGCCAGCATTTGTGGGACTTTGCCCAACCTTTCGCTATAGTCACCTACACCTGTCCTGCTGGGTGAGGCTGGGGGTGGGTATGGGAACCATCACTGACATCCATGTGTGTGACCTATGGCCACCCAGTTAGTTGCCCCCCACAGGTACTGCGGTGGGAGTTGTCACCTTGAGTACTACTGCCTAGTATGGTGACACTAGTATTTCTTATGGATTTCCTGCTGTCCCATATAGCTATCACTTGTCTGTTGCTATCCCATTCATCCACCCACTTCCCCTTGCATGCTTGCATCCATACCATAGATATACCATCACAACATACTACTCCATTCACTAATTGTTAAGAAGAGTGACTTACCTTGTGCCTGAGGCAGGTTGGGGACAGTGCTTGAGGGCTGACTATGTGAGATGCACCCAGTACACTGCCTATAAATGGTAAGGCACAGGTAGTATCAAGTTTGGCATCCCTTTTACTATATGTGTGAGTTGGAGAGAGGTATCAGTCCCTGGGTCCCTACAGTGTCAGTGGGTGTGTTATGCATTGTCTCTTTGCCAAGGCTTATGCATACTGGGCATGTCTCCATCTGCCTACAGGGACAGGCTCAGGATGTTCCTCCTCCGAGTCCCATTGTGTCTGTGGTGATCTTAGCAATGATGGGGGGCTATGTGGGCCTTCCCCATGCTGTTCCTGCTGCAGCTGTTTCCACCAGATCATATTGTGTAGAATGGCACATACTACAAATGTTTGTGCACATGTGGCTGGAGAGTACTGCAGGGCTCCACCAGATATATCCAGGCAGTGGAACCATAACTTGAGCATCCCAAACACATGCTCTATAATGATCCTGGTTTGTGCGTGTGCCTTATTATGGTGTTCTTCTGTGGGTGTGTATACATTTCTGATGGGTGTCATCATCTATGGCTACAGTGCTTAGCCAGCATCCCCTACCAAATGGCTGTATGGGATGGCCCCCCTGGCAAACCCATGCTGTGAGCAATGCCAGATGTGGGAGTCGTGATATCATCCAGGGCTAAGATAAACACCAAACCAATAGGAATGAATAAAGGCCAAAGTAATGATATCACCAAGCTGAAATCAAGGAGTTAAATAAATCCTTGTAAAAATCTTTATAAAAATGATTTTATTAGTGCTTTCATCCAACACCAAGTGAACTTCTTCAGAAGGATTTATTTGACTCCTTGATTTCAGCTTGGTGATACCATTACTTTGGCCTTTATTTGTTCCTAATAACTTCCAGGGCTGCACACTTGCATGATAATGCCCTGGGCATCGCACACAAACTGTCAGCTGATGGAGGGGAAGCCCTTGCAGTTTATGTAGAACCTACCTTGATCACCAGATGGTGCTTTGATATGGATGTGTGTGCAGTCTTTAGCACCCACTACCTCAGGGTATTCTGCTATATGGTAGAAGAGATGCATATTGCTGATCAACACCGCATGGGTGCTGAGGAAATGTATGTGCTCACTGGCATGTGATGATATGGCATCAAAGAACTGGTTGAGTACCCTGGATGCTGAAGCCTGTGAGACCCCCATGATATTCCCAGTTGGTCTTTGGAAGGTACCTGTGGCTAGTATTCTTAAGGCTATGCATACCTTGGTATCCCCTGGGATGGGTTCTTCTCCGTTGGCTCTGGGTCTGAGGCGAGGATGGCACAGCTGAATGATTTGCTGCAGAATGTTCCTGTCTATGCTATAGCGTTCCACTATCTCTGGCTCATGTAGCCCCTGGTAGGTTACCCTGGGTCTGTACAATCTTCTCCTCCTCCTCCTCAGTCTGAGACAGTTGTCAACATTATCTTCTTCAACACCCTCAGCCTCTAGCACATACTGATGGATAAATGCAACAGCAGCCCCTAACATTTTTTCTTAGTTTTGTCAGTTTAAAATTCCCCTGAATTTATTCACCAGTGGTGCAGAGTTTGTGGGAAAAAACTGAAAGGTGTTTGCATAGTTTACAGTAGTGTGCTGGGCTGCTGCCTGTGTGATTGGCTGACTATGATACATAGCGTATAGTAGTGTGCTGGCCTCTGCCTGTGTAATTGGCTGACTATGATACATAGTAGTGTGCTGGGCTGCTGCCTGTGTGACTGGCTGACTATGATAATTAAGTGTATAGTAGTGTGCTGGGCTGCTGCCTGTGTGATTGGCTGACTATGATACATAGTTTATAGTAGTGTGCTGGGCTGCTGCCTGTGGATTGGCTGACTATGATACATAGTTTATAGTGGTGTGCTGAGCTGCTGCCTGTGTGATTGGCTGACTATGATACATAGTTTATAGTAGTGTGTTGGGCTGCTGCCTGCATGATTGGCTGACTATGATACATAGTTTATAGTAGTGTGCTGAGCTGCTGCCTGTGTGATTGGCTGACTATGGTACATAGTTTATAGTAGTGTGCTGGGCTGCTGCATGTGCGATTGGCTGACTATGATACATAGTTTATAGTGTGTGCTGGGCTGCTGCCTGTGTGATTGGCTGACTATGATACATAGTTTATAGTGGTGTGCTGCAGATGCTGCCTGTATGATTGGCTGACTATGATACATAGTTTATAGTGGTGTACTGCAGATGCTGCCTGTGTGATTGGCTGACTATGATACATAGTTTATAGTAGTGTGCTGAGCTGCTGCCTGTGTGATTGGCTGACTATGATACATAGTTTATAGTAGTGTGCTAGGCTGCTGCCTGTGTGATTGGCTGACTATGATACATAGTTTATAGTAGTGTGCTGGGCTGCTGCCTGTGTGACTGGCTGACTATGATACATAGTTTATAGTAGTGTGCTGGGCTGCTGCCTGTGTGATTGGCTGACTATGATGCATAGTTTATAGTAGTGTGCTGGGCTGCTGCCTGTGTAATTGGCTGACTATGATACATAGTTTATAGTAGTGCGCTGAGCTGCTGCCTGTGTGATTGGCTGATTCTGATACATAGTTTATAGTAGTGTGTTGGGCTGCTGCCTGTGCAATTGGCTGATTCTGATACATAGTTTATAGTAGCATGCTGGGCTGCTGCCTGTGTGATTGGCTGACTATGATACATAGTTTATAGTAGTGTGCTGGGCTGCTGCCTGTGTGATTGGCTGACTATGATACATAGTTTATAGTAATGTGCTGAGCTGCTGCATGTGCGATTGGCTGACTATGATACATAGTGTATAGTAGTGTGCTGGGCTGCTGCCTGTGTGATTGGCTGACTATGATACATAGTTTATAGTAGTGTGCTTGGCTGCTGCCTGTGTGATTGGCTGACTATGATACATAGTTTATAGTGGTGTGCTGAGCTGCTGCCTGTGTGATTGGCTGACTATGATACATAGTTTATAATAGTGTGCTGGGCTGCTGCCTGCATGATTGGTTGACTATGATACATAGTTTATAGTAGTGTGCTGGGCTGCTGCCTGTGAGATTGGCTGACTATGATACATAGTTTATAGTAGTGTGCTGAGCTGCTGCCTGTATGATTGGCTGACTATGATGCATAGTTTATAGTAGTGTGCTGGGCTGCTGCCTGTGTAATTGGCTGACTATGATACATAGTTTATAGTAGTGTGCTGGGCTGCTGCCTGTGTGATTGGCCTACTATGATACATAGTTTATAGTAGTGTGCTGAGCTGCTGTCTGTGTGATTGGCTGACGATGATACATAGTTTATAGTAGTGTGCTGAGCTGCTGCCTGTGTGATTGGCTGACTATGATACATAGTTTATAGTAGTGTGCTGAGCTGCTGTCTGTGTGATTGGCTGATGATGATACATAGTTTATAGTAGTGTGCTGAGCTGCTGCCTGTGTGATTGGCTGACTATGATACATAGTTTATAGTAGTGTGCTGGACTGCTGCCTGTGTGATTGTCTGACTATGATACATAGTTTATAGTAGTGTGTTGGGCTGCTGCCTGTGTAATTGGCTGATTCTGATACATAGTTTATAGTAGTGTGTTGGGCTGCTGCCTGTGTGATTGGCTGACTATGTTACATAGTTTATAGTAGTGTGCTGAGCTGCTGCCTATGGGTTTGGCTGACTATGATACATAGTTTATAGTAGTGTGCTGAGCTGCTGCCTGTGTGATTGGCTGACTATGACAGATAGTTTATAGTAATGTGTTGGGCTGCTGCCTGTGTGATTGGCCGATTCTGATACATAGTTTATAGTAGTGTGCTGGGCTGCTGCCTGTGTGATTGGCTGACTATGATACATAGTTTATAGTAGTGTGCTGAGCTGCTGCCTGTGTGATTGGCTGACTATGATACATAGTTTATAGTAGTGTGTTGGGCTGCTGCCTGTGTAATTGGCTGATTCTGATACATAGTTTATAGTAGTGTGTTGGGCTGCTGCCTGTGTGATTGGCTGACTAAGTTACATAGTTTATAGTAGTGTGCTGAGCTGCTGCCTGTGTGATTAGCTGACTATGATACATAGTTTATAGTAGCGTGCTGAGCTGCTGCCTGTGTGATTGGCTGACTATGATACATAGTTTATAGTAGTGTGCTGGGCTGCTGCATGTGTGATTGGCTGCCTATGATACATAGTTTATAGTGTGTGCTGGGCTGCTGCCTATGTGATTGGCAGACTATGATACATAGTTTATAGTGGTGTGCTGCAGATGCTGCCTGTATGATTGGCTGACTATGATACATAGTTTATAGTGGTGTGCTGCAGATGCTGCCTGTGTGATTGGCTGACTATGATACATAGTTTATAGTAGGGTGCTGAGCTGCTGCTTGTGTGATTGGCTGACTGTGATACATAGTTTATAGTAGTGTGCTGGGCTGCTGCCTGTGTGATTGGCTGACTATGATACATAGTTTATAGTAGTGTGCTGGGCTGCTGCCTGTGTGATTGGCTGACTATGATTCATAGTGTATAGTAGTGTGCTGGGCTGCTGCCTGTGTGATTGGCTGACTATGATACATAGTTTATAGTAGTGTGCTGGGCTCCTGCCTGTGTGATTGGCTGACTATGATACATAGTTTATAGTAGTGTGCTGAGCTGCTGCCTGTGTGATTGGCTGACTATGATACATAGTTTATAGTAGTGTGCTGAGCTGCTGCCTGTGTGATTGGCTGACTACGATACATAGTTTATAGTAGTGTGCTGAGCTGCTGCCTGTGTAATTGGCTGAGTCTGATACATTCCACCTGCCAGCTATTATTGGCTGATTCTGATACATTCCACCTGCCAGCTATGATTGGCTGATCCTGATACATTCCTCCTGCCAGCTATGATTGGCTGATTCTGATACATTCCACCTGCCAGCTATGATTGGCTGATTCTGATACATTCCACCTGCCAGCTATGATTGGCTGATTCTGATACATTCCTCCTGCCAGCTATGATTGGCTGATTCTGATACATTCCACCTGCCAGCTATGATTGGCTGATTCTGATACATTCCACCTGCCAGCTATGATTGGCTGATTCTGATACATTCCACCTGCCAGCTATGGTAGTTCTCCTTGATTGCCTTCCTTCTGCTGTTTCCACTTCCCATTTCCTCCCCGTTTAAGCCTCAATGCACACCGCTCATACGCTGCAATGTAAATCGTTTTGCTATTTCCTGTTTTTTTTTTTTTTTTTTTTTTTAAATCTGGTGTGTGCCATGCACATCCATGTAGGCAATGTTAATACTGCTAAGCAACCTCTAACACACCCCCTTCCTTAGCTGTGCTTAGCTAAGGGCAAACATGGGCCGCGGAGCTCCAATGTGCTTTCAGTAAGCATGACACACCTTCTCCCCCTTTTGATGTCATCTAGCTCTCCTGCTTACATGATCGTGTTTGTGCGCCTATGTGGTTAGGTGCAGTCTGACACAGAAGAAATTTGTGATCCAGTATAAATGCCCTCATTTGCATACACCACTGCCTTACTCCACACTTAGGCTGGGCCTTTCCCCTTAGTAACCACTACTTCCTGGTATTGTTTTCATTCTGCATGCCATTGACTATAATGGCAAAATGCAGATTTCCCTATAAATTGCTTTTTCTCATTTTTTTTTCAGCACATCCTGTTTGCATGCTGCTGCCCTGTGCTTATTGCTTAAATGGCTGAGATCGGTGAAAAAAAATGTTTTTATGTTATAAAATTTAAATTATTTATCTTGCCAATAGCCATATATTTGGCCATTGGCATGCCAAACAGTTATAATCCATGCTTTATTTTAAGCCGTTATGCCTCCATTTTGTTATTTACAGAAATGTATTCAGCTAGTAGCTGAATACATTTCTGCTTCTTACACTATTCCTGCACGGACACCTGCCTGCTTGCTGATTTGAAAATTCACCTCATTTGCATGTTTTTCACCAGCAAATGAGGTAATGAGCATTAGGCAGTGGTGTCCGTGCAGGAATAGTGCAGGAGCACTCATGCACATCCCGGGAACTGTTTACTGGATCGCTCGGTGGACATATTCAGTGTAGCAGCTGCTGCACTATTCCTACACTCTGTGTAGGGTTTACTAAATCCTGGGGACTGTTTTTTTACTGTTTTGCAGTCTGATGAAGCAGTTTATCATATCGTGAAAACCCTTACCATTTGAAGTTTTGTAATAAATTAAGTTTACATTTTGCAGTACATTTCTGCCGTTTTTATTGCTGTGTACTAGTGCCATGTTTCAGTGTCGATATTCTCATATATTAGTGAACTTGTCGTGACTTTATACTGGATGTTATTTGTCCTAAGTGGACTTTTTTTCTTGTTGTTTTTACATACCAAAATGGACATTATACTTAATGATTGGCCTAATTAATATCAAGTGAAGGGAGTAATTACATCCCTGGACCTGGACAAAACATCTTTATATGTAAGCTAAGATGAAGAAGGGACTTCCTTACAGAAGTGGATGTGTGATGATCAAAGGATAGTTCATTGTCTACATAGGTTCCCAGATCCCTAGGTACTTGGTTGACTTTCAGGGGTATGTAATCAATGTGATAACTACAAGGGTGCTCGTGCTTTGCAAAGGATACAGTTATACACTTCCTGGCATTTAGTTTAAATTCATGGTTTGACATCATCTATTTGTCTGGGACAGGCTCACTTGGAGGGTCTTGGTGTTCCCTGGGGAGTTTATGATGGCACCAGGTATGCAGTCATCTGTAAACTTGGTCAACCACATACCCTTAACATTATCTCTGACTTCTGAGAAGTAAATGCAAAATAAGAATGGTCCGAGGACTGAACCCTGGAGTACACTTCTAGTGAGAAGTCTTTTGATAGAGGTAGAACTGCCACCCTAAATTCCTGGGCTCTGTTTGTGCACCAGTATGGTGTTGAATGAGTTACGTATGGATTGCCATATAGCCGATGAGTTTATCCACAATAACTGAGCACAGGATGGTGTTAAATGCTTTTTCAAGGTCTAGATATGTGATGTATACTACTTCAGTAATGTTTTCAAAGAAGATGACTAGGGCTGGTAGGCAGAAACTGCCCCTAGCAAAACCAAACTAGGTTAGGTTGAGAGTCCGTAGGCTACTTTACCTGTATTCATTAATTCCATAACAATCCTTTCCATATAGTCTTACAGATGGGGCTAGTCATGCTAATGGGTCTATAATTATCCAAGTCCATTGAAGCCTCACCTTTGTACAGGGGAATGACTGTTGTTGTCTTCCAGCCATCTGCACAAAGCTTGCTTTGAGGCTGATATTGAATAGCTTTTGTAGGGGGTTAGACAACTCATGTTTCAGGCTGACCTGTAGGCAAGCTAGTATGTTATCTGGCCCCATTGATGTAGTGTTCTTGGACTTGCATTCTGCTGAGCATCTTTCTGTCTGCTGGTCTTACACTCATGGGCATTGATGAGACTCCTTGGTACATCGTACTGTAAGCACATTTTCCAGTTACTGGACTGCTTTTCTTTCCTTTGTGCGTCTCCCATGTACCACCACCCTTCCATGCATCTACTACATGAAAGAAAAGACCTCCATGCTGAGGAATATGAGTTACCAAAGGTCCTTTATATGCCCTCCTTTGTGGACCTTTTATGTGTCCTTATAAATTACATTAACAAATAAGGAACAGTCCCATGCATAACACAGTCATAAATATAGAAAAAGTGGACTAGACCCAAGGAATCAACAGAAGTCACAAGAGCTTGTCAATAATGTGTGACAGAATCAATAAAGCTAGAAAGAGAATTAATATAGCTAGAAAGTGAATTAATAAAACTGGAAAGATTGGCCCACAAAGCCTTTCTTTTGCAGAACATCTATATAATGAGGGATACCTGTCCATCTAACTGGACACAGTGACCATGCAGTGACCCTAGCAGTTATGTGCTAACTCAAGAAGTCTTATTTTACAGACCAGGGTTATTACGAAATGGAACATGTTGATGGACTGGAGATGAACCTGCAGTTACAAAGGAGGGAGATCAGTGAGGTACTCAGTAGAGTCTGAATAGGACAGTATGGGATATAATGTGCCTACATGTCATAGGGTCTGGAAGTAGTAAGAGTTATTTGTTTTCTTAAATATTATATGATCAACAGATAATCAGTGATCATTTCCAGACACATAAGTATGTGCGTAACGATGACTGACTTTATAAGGAACTGGGAAGGTATTTGATATAGACTATATTGAAAAATATGCATTCAAATTATATAAATGTGATGGAAGTAAATGTATAAGAACAGTGCACATTGGTCTGACCAAAGATACCTTGCTATATAGTAAATGTACTAGAACTGTGCACATCAGTGTGAGCAAAGATAACCTTCTATATAGTAAATGTACAAGAACAGTGCACATTAGTCTGAGCAAGTATACCCTGCTATATAGTAAATGTACAAGGACAGTGCACATTGATGTGAGCAAGGATACCCTGCTATGTAGTAAATGTACAAAAACAGTGCACATCGGTGTGAGCAAAGGGGTTACCTTCATTTGATCGAAATGTCATTTGATCTAAACTCATTTGATCGACAGTTAATTTGATTGAAAACCAGTAATCAAGGCAAATAACAGGGATTTGTCCCCTTCCCCAAGGTTGTGCAACCCTGGAGTTGGTATATATAGTTAGGGGGGGTGGGGGAGCAGGCCCACACATTGGGGGTTGTGGGGGGGGTGAAGCCCCCCCACCTATTTTCATTCAAATCTGTACTTTTTGTGTTATTTCCTTCTTTTAAAGGAAACTAGGTTGAGGGCTGCAACCCCCCAGACCCCCCTAACTATATATATATCAACTCCAGGGTCACACAACATTGGGGAGGGGGACAAATCCCTGTTATTTGCCTTGAAGTGTACTGAATTACTGGTTGTCAGTCAAATGAAATTTCGATCAAATGAGTTTAGATGAAATGGGCTGTTGATCAAATGAAGGTAACCCGAGCAAAAGATACCCTGCTATATAGTACATGCACAAGAACAGTGCACACTAGTCTGAGCAAGGATACCCTGCTATACAGTAAATGTAGAAGGACAGTGCACATTGGTGAGAGCAAGGATGCTCTGCTATGTAGTAAATGTACAAGAATAGTGCACGGAAACTATGCTATATCCACCTGATGTCATTGCTTGCAATAGTTAAATGTTAAATGTTTACGTATTATAGTAGGTTAAGATTGTTACCACGGTCCGTGAGTAAATACTGAGTAAACAATGAGCATACCTGGGTATATGTAGGAAGATACAGGGACCTGGTAAGTTTCCTATTGCACTTTTTGTGGACAATTTACATGCATTCTTTGTATATGTGTCATTAAATGTTTATGTACAGTGTAAAAAATGGGTAATAAATGTTAAGAAAGGGAAATTAAAGTTTTTGGCTTGTAAATAAGGTTATTCTATAAGGGTCATCCTCCCCTATATGTGATTATTTTTTTAGAAGTTTGAAAATAAGGTTATTCTGTAGGGGTCATCCTCTCCTATATGTGATTATTGTTATGGTTGTTTGTAAATAAGGTTATTCTGTAGAGGTCATCCTCCCCTATTTGTGATTATTGATATGGTTGTTTGTAAATGAGGTTATTCTGTAGGGGTCATCCTTCCCTTATATCTGATTATTGTTATGCTTCTTTGTAAATGAGGTTATTCTGTAGGAGTCATCCTCCCCTATATGTGATCATTGTTATGGTTGTTTGTAAATAAGGTTATTCTGCAGGGGTCATCCTCCCCTATATGTGATTATTGTTATGGTTGTTTGTAAATAAGGTTATTCTGTAGGCGTCATCCTCCATCAAATGTGATTATTGTTATGGTTGTTTATAAAAAAGCTTATTCTGTAGGGGTCATCCCCCCTATATGTAATTATTGTTATGGTTGTTTGTAAAGAATGTTATTCTGTAGGGGTCATCCTCCCCTATATGTGATTATTGTTATGGTTGTTTGTAAAGAAGGCTATTCTGTAGGGGTTATCCTCCCCTATATGTGATTATTGTTACGGTTGTTTGTAAATAAGGTTTTACTGCATGGGTCATCCTCCTCTATATGTGATTATTGTTATGGTTGTTTCTAAATAAGGTTTTTCTGGAGGGGTCATTCTCCCCTATATGTGATTATTGTTATAGTTGTTTGTAAATAAGGTTTTTCTGTAGGGGTCATCCTCATCTATATGTGATTATTGTTATGGTAGTTTGTAAATAAGGTTATTCTGTAGGGGTCATTCTACCCTATATGGGATTATTGTTATGGTTGTTTCTAAATAAGGTTATTCTGTAGGGTTCATCCTCGCCTATATGTGATTATTGTTATGGTTGTTTGTAAATAAGGTTATTCTGTAGGGGTCATCCTCCCCTATATTAGATTATTGTTATGGTTGTTTGTAAATGAGGTTATTCTGGAGGGGTCATCCTTTTCTATATGTGATTATGGTTGTTTGTAAATAAAGTTATTCTGGAGGGGTCATCCTCGCCTATATGTGATTATTGTTACTGTTGTT
The DNA here is from genome assembly GCF_019279795.1 of Protopterus annectens. NCBI lineage: Eukaryota > Metazoa > Chordata > Ceratodontiformes > Protopteridae > Protopterus > Protopterus annectens. The sequence goes on from NC_056747.1 coordinate 1,340,898,030, forward strand.
TGTAAATAAGGTTATTCTGCAGGTGTCATCCTCCCCTATATGTGATTATTGTTATGGATGTTTGTAAACAAGGTTATTATGTAGGGGTCATCCTCCCCTAGATGTGATTATTGTTTTGGTTGTTTGTAAATAAGGTTATTCTCTAGGGGTCATCCTCCCCTATATGTGATTATTGTTATGGTTATTTGTAAATAAGGTAATTCTGTAGGGGTCATCCTCCCCTATATGTGATTATTGTTATGGTTGTTTGTAAATAAGGTTATTCTGTAGGGGTCATCCTCCCCTATATGTGATTATTGTTATGGTTTTTGTAAATAAGGTTATTCTGTAGGGGTCATCCTCCCCTATATTAGAATATTGTTATGTTTGTTTATAAATGATGTTATTCTGGAGGGGTCATCCTCCTCTATATGTGATTATGGTTATGGTTGTTTGTAAATAAAGTTATTCTGGAGGGGTCATCCTCCCCTATATGTGATTATTGTTATGCTTGTTTGTAAATAAGGTTATTCTCTAGGGGTCATCCTCCCCTATATGTGATAATTGTTATGGTTGTTTGTAAATAAGGTTATTCTGTAGGGGTCATACTCCCCTATATGTGATTATTGTTAAGGTTGTTTGTAAATAACGTTATTCTGTAGGGGTCATCTTCCCCTATATGTGATTATTGTTATGGTTGTTTGTAAATTAGGTTATTTTGTAGGGGTCATCCTCCCCTATAAGTAATTATTGTTATGGTTGTTTTTAAATAAGGTTATTCTGTAGTGGTCATTCTCCCCTATGTGTGATTATTATTACGCTTGTTTGTAAATAAGGTTATTCTGTAGGGGTCATCCTCCCTTAGATGTGATTATTGTTATGGTTGTTTGTAAATAAGGTTATTCTGTAGGTTTCATCCTCCCCTATATGTGACTATTGTTACAGTTGTTTGTAAATACGATTATTCTGTAGGGCTCATCCTCCCCTATATGTGATTATTGTTACAGTTGTTTGTAAATAAGATTATTCTGTAGGGCTCATCCTCCCCTATATGTGATAATTGTTATGGTTGTTTGCAAATAAGGTTATTATATATGGGTCATCCTCCCCTATATGTGATTATTGTTATGGTTGTTTGTAAATAAGGTTATTCTGTAGGGGTCATCTTCCCCTATATATGATTATTGTTATGATTGTTTGAAAATAAGTTTATTCTGTAGGGGTCATCCTCCCCTATATGTGATTATTGTTATGTTTGTTTGTAAATAAGGTTTTTCTGTAGTGGTCATCCTCCCCTATATGTGATTATTGTTACGGTTGTTTGTAAATAAGGTTATTCTGTAGGGGTCATCCTCCCCTATATGTGAATATTGTTATTGTTGTTTGTAAATAAGGTTATTCTGTAGGGGTCACTCTCCCCTATATGTGATTATTGTTATGGTTGTTTGTAAATAAGGTTATTCTGTAGGGGTCATCCTCCCCTAGATGTGATTATTGTTATGGTTGTTTGTAAATACAATTCTGTAGGCTCCATCTTCCCCTATATGTGATTATTGTTATGGTTGTTTGTAAATAAGGTTATTCTGTAGGTGTCATCATCACCTATATGTGATTATTGTTATGGTTGCTTATAAATAAGGTTATTCTGTAGGGGTCATCCTCCCCTATATGTGATTATTGTTATGGTTGTTTGTAAATAAGGTTATTCTGTAGGGGTCATCCTCCCCTATATGTGATTATTGTTATGGTTGTTTGTAAATAAGGTTATTCTGTAGGGGTCATCCTCCCCTATAGGTGATTATTGTTATGATTGTTTGAAAATAAGTTTATTCTGTAGGAGTCATACTTCCGTATATGTGATTATTGTTATGCTTGTTTGTAAATAAAGATATTCTGTAGGGGTCATCCTCCCCTATATGTGATTATTGTTATGTTTGTTTGTAATTTAGGTTATTCTGCTGGGGTCATCCTCCCCTATATGTGATTATTGTTACGCTTGTTTGTAATTTAGGTTATTCTAAAGGGGTCATCCTCCCTTATGTGTGATTATTGTTATGGTTGTTTGTAAATAAAATTCTGTAGGGGCCATCTTCCCCTATATGTATTTATTGTTATGTTTGTTTGTAAATAAGGTTATTCTGTAGGGGCCATCTTCCCCTATATGTGATTATTCTTATATTTGTTTGTAAATAAGGTTTTTCTGTAGTGGTCATCCTCCCCTATATGTGATTATTGTTACAGTTGTTTATAAATAAGGTTATTCTGTAGGGGTCATCCTCCCCTATATGTGAATATTGTTATTGTTGTTTGTAAATAAGGTTATTCTGTAGGGGTCACTCTCCCCTATATGTGATTATTGTTATGGTTGTTTGTAAATAAGGTTATTCTGTAGGGGTCATCCTCCCCTAGATGTGATTATTGTTATGGTTGTTTGTAAATAAAATTCTGTAGGGGCCATCTTCCCCTATATGTGATTATTGTTATGGTTGTTTGTAAATAAGGTTATTCTGTAGGTGTCATCATCACCTATATGTGATTATTGTTATGGTTGCTTATAAATAAGGTTATTCTGTAGGGGTCATCCTCCCCTATATGTGATTATTGTTATGGTTGTTTGTAAATAAGGTTATTCTGTAGGGGTCATCCTCCCCTATAGGTGATTATTGTTATGATTGTTTGAAAATAAGTTTATTCTGTAGGGGTCATCCTTCCGTATATGTGATTATTGTTATGCTTGTTTGTAAATAAAGATATTCTGTAGGGGTCATCCTCCCCTATATGTGATTATTGTTATGTTTGTTTGTAATTTAGGTTATTCTGCTGGGGTCATCCTCCCCTATATGTGATTATTGTTATGTTTGTTTGTAAATAAGGTTTTTCTGTAGTGGTCATCCTCCCCTATATGTGATTATTGTTACATTTGTTTGTAAATAAGGTTATTCAGTAGGGGTCATCCTCCCCTATATATGAATATTGTTATGTTTGTTTGTAAATAAGGTTATTCTGTAGGGTTCATCCTCCCCTATATGTGATTATTGCTATGATGGTTTGCAAATAAGGTTATTCTGTAGGGGTCATCTTTCAGTATATGTGATTATTGTTATGGTTGTTTGTAAATAAAGTTATTCTGTAGGGGTCATCCTCCCCTATATGGGATTATTGTTATGCAGAGGTCATCCTCCCCTATATGTATTTATTGTTATGTTTGTTTGTAAATAAGGTTATTCTGTATGGGTCATCCTCCCCTATATGTGATATTGTTATGGTCGTTTGTAAATAAGGTTATTTTGTAGGGGTCATCCTCCCCTGTATGTGATTATTGTTACGGTTGTTTGTAAATAAGGTTATTCTGTAGGGGTAATTTTCCCCTATATGTGATTATTGCTATGTTTGTTTGTAAATAAGGTTATTCTGCAGGGGTCATCCTCCCCTATATGTGATTATTGTTAAGTTTGTTTGTAAATAAGGTTATTCTGTAGGGGTCATTTTCCCCTATATTTGATTATTGTTATGGATGTTTGTCAATAAGGTTTTTTTACAGGGGTCATCCTTCCCTATATGTGATTATTGTTATGGTTGTTTATAAATAAGGTTATTCTGTATGGGTCATCGTCCCCTATATGTAATTATTGTTATGGTTGTTTGTAAATAAGGTTATTCTGTAGGGGTCATCTTCCCCTATATGTGATTATTGTTACGGTTGTTTGTATATAAGGTTTTTTTAGGGGTCATCCTCATCTATATGTGATTATTGTTATGGTTGTTTGTAAATAAGGTTTTTCTGTAGCGGTCATCCTCCCCTATATGTGATTATTGTTACGCTTGTTTGTAATTTAGGTTATTCTAAAGGGGTCATCCTCCCTTATGTGTGATTATTGTTATGGTTGTTTGTAAATAAAATTCTGTAGGGGCCATCTTCCCCTATATGTGATTATTGTTATGTTTGTTTGTAAATGAGGTTATTTTGTAGGGGTCATCCTCCCCTATATGTGATTATTCTTATATTTGTTTGTTAATAAGGGTATTCTGTAGGGGTCATCCTCCCCTATATGTCATTATTGTTTTGGTTGTTTGTAAATAAGGTTATTCTGTAGGGCTCATCCTCCGCTATATGTGATTATTGTTATGGTTGTTTGTAAATAAGATTATTCTGTAGGGGTCATCCTCCCCTATATGTGATTATTTTTACAGTTGTTTGTAAATAAGGTTTTTCTATAGGGGTCATCCTCCCCTATATTTGATTATTGTTACGCTTGTTTGTAATTTAGGTTATTCTGTAGGGGTCATCCTCCCTTATATGTGATTATTGTTACGGTTGTTTGTAAATAAAATTCTGTAGGGACCATCTTCCCCATTTGTGATTATTGTTACGTTTGTTTGTAAAAGAGGTTATTTTGTAGGGGACATCCTCCCCTATATGAGATTATTCTTATATTTGTTTGTTAATAAGGGTATTCTGTAGGGGTCATCCTCCCCTATATGTCATTGTTGCTATGGTTGTTTGTAAATTAGGTTATTCTGTAGGGGTCATCCTCCGCTATATGTGATTATTGTTATGGGTGTTTGCAAATAAGGTTATTCTGTACGGGTCATCCTCCCATGTATGTGATTATTATTATGGTTGTTTGTAAATAAAGTTATTCTGTAGGGGTCATCCTTCTCTATATGTGATTATTGTTATGGTTGTTTGTAAATAAGGTTATTCTGTAGGTGGCATCCCCCCCTAGATGTGGTTATTCTTACGGTTGTTTGTAAATAAGGTTATTCTGTAGGGGTCATCCTCCGCTATATGTGATTATTGTTACCTATGTTTGTAAATAAAGTTATTCTGTAGGGGTCATCCTCCCCTAGATGTGATTATTGTTATGGTTGTTTGTAAATAAGGTTATTCTGTAGGGATCATGCTCCCCTAGATGTGATTATTGTTATTGTTGTTTGTAAATAAGGTTGTTCTGTAGGGGACACCCTCCCCTATATCTGATTATTGTTACGGTTGTTTGTAAATAAGGTTTTTCTGTAGGGGTCATCCTCCCCTATATGTGATTATTGTTACGCTTGTTTGTAATTTTGGTTATTCTATAGGGGTCATCCTCCCTTATATGTGATTATTGTTACGGTTGTTTGTAAATAAAATTCTGTAGGGGCCATCTTCCCCTATATGTGATTATTGTTTGTTTGTTTGTAAATGAGGTTATTTTGTAGGGGTCATCCTCCGCTATATGTGATTATTGTTATGGTTGTTTGTAAATAAGATTATTCTGTAGAGGTCATCCTCCCCTATATGTGATTATTGTTATGGTTGTTTGTAAATAAGGTTTTTCTGTAGGAGTCATCCTCCCCTATATGTGATTATTGTTACGCTTGTTTGTAATTTAGGTTATTCTGTAGTGGTCATCCTCCCTTATATGTGATTATTGTTACGGTTGTTTGTAAATAAAATTCTGTAGTGGCCATCTTCCCCTATATGTGATTATTGTTACGTTTGTTTGTAAATGAGGTTATTTTGTAGGGGTCATCCTCCCCTATATGTGATTATTGTTATGGTTGTTTGTAAATAAGATTATTCTGTAGAGGTCATCCTCCCCTATATGTGATTATTGTTATGGTTGTTTGTAAATAAGGTTTTTCTGTAGGAGTCATCCTCCCCTAGATATGATTATTGTTACGCTTGTTTGTAATTTAGGTTATTCTGTAGTGGTCATCCTCCCTTATATGTGATTATTGTTACGGTTGTTTGTAAATAAAATTCTGTAGTGGCCATCTTCCCCTATATGTGATTATTGTTACGTTTGTTTGTAAAAAAGGTTATTTTGTAGGGGTCATCCTTTCCTATATGTGATTATTCTTATATTTGTTTGTTAATAAGGGTATTCTGTAGTGGTCATCTTCCCCTATATGTCATTGTTGTTATGGTTGTTTGTAAATAAGGTTATTCTATATGGGTCATCCTCCCTTATATGTGATTATTGTTACGGTTGTTTGTAAATAAAATTCTGTAGGGGCCATCTTCCCCTATATGTGATTATTGTTTGTTTGTTTGTAAATGAGGTTATTTTGTAGGGGTCATCCTCCCCTATATGTGATTATTCTTATATTTGTTTGTTAATAAGGGTATTCTGTAGGGGTCATCCTCCCCTATATGTCATTATTGTTACGGTTGTTTGTAAATAAGGTTATTCTGTACGGGTCATTTTCCCCTATATGTGATTATTGTTATGTTTGTTTGTAAATAAGGTTATTCTTCAGGGGTCATCCTCCCCTATATGTGATTATTGTTATGTTTGTTTGTAAATTAGGTTATTCTGTAGGGGTCATTTTCCCCTATATGTGATAATTGTTATGGTTGTTTGTCAATAAGGTTTTTTTACAGGGGTCATCCTTCCCTATATGTGATTATTGTTATGGTTGTTTATAAATAAGGTTATTCTGTATGGGTCATCCTCCCCTATATGTAATTATTGTTATGGTTGTTTGTAAATAAGGTTATTCAGTAGGGGTCATCCTCCCCTGTATTTGATTATTGTTACAGTTGATTGTATATAAGGTTTTTCTGTAGGGGTCATCCTCATCTATATGTGATTATTGTTATGGTTGTTTGTAAATAAGGTTTTTCTGTAGGGGTCATCCTCCCCTATATGTGATTACTGTTACGCTTGTTTGTAATTTAGGTTATTCTGTAGGGGTCATCCTCCCTTATATGTGATTATTGTTACGGTTGTTTGTAAATAAAATTCTGTAGGGGCTATCTTCCCCTATATGTGATTATTGTTACGTTTGTTTGTAAATGAGGTTATTTTGTAGGGGTCATCCTCCCCTATATGTGATTATTCTTATATTTGTTTGTTATTAAGGGTATTCTGTAGGGGTCATCCTCCCCTATATGTCATTATTGTTTTGGTTGTTTGTAAATAAGGTTATTCTGTAGGGGTCATCCTCCGCTATATGTGATTATTGTTATGGTTGTTTGTAAATAAGATTATTCTGTAGGGGTCATCCTCCCCTATATGTGATTATTGTTATGGTTGTTTGTAAATAAGGTTTTTCTGTAGGGGTCATCCTCCCCTATATGTGAATATTGTTATGCTTATTTGTAATTTAGGTTATTCTGTAGGGGTCATCCTCCTTTATATGTGATTATTGTTATGGTTGTTTGTAAATAAAATTCTGTAGGGGCCATCTTCCTCTATATGTGATTATTGTTATGGTTGTTTGTAAATAAGATTATTCTGTAGGTGTCATCATCACCTATATGTGATTATTGTTATGGTTGCTTATAAATAAGGTTATTCTGTAGGGGTCATCCTCCCCTATATGTGATTATTGTTATGGTTGTTTGTAAATAAGGTTATTCTGTAGGGGTGATCCTCCCCTAGATGTGATTATTGTTATGGTTGTTTGTAAATAAGGTTATTCTGTAGGGGTCATCCTCCCCTATATATGATTATTGTTATGATTGTTTGAAAATAAGTTTATTCTGTAGGGGTCATCCTCCCCTATATGTGATTATTGTTATGTTTGTTTGTAAATAAGGTTTTTCTGTAGTGGTCATCCTCCCCTATATGTGATTATTCTTACAGTTGTTTGTAAATAAGGTTATTCTGTAGGGGTCATCCTCCCCTATATGTGAATATTGTTATTGTTGTTTGTAAATAAGGTTATTCTGTAGGGGTCACTCTCCCCTATATGTGATTATTGTTATGGTTGTTTGTAATTAAGGTTATTCTGTAGGGGTCATCCTCCCCTAGATGTGATTATTGTTATGGTTGTTTGTAAATAAAATTCTGTAGGGGCCATCTTCCCCTATATGTGATTATTGTTATGGTTGTTTGTAAATAAGGTTATTCTGTTGGTGTCATCATCACCTATATGTGATTATTGTTATGGTTGCTTATAAATAAGGTTATTCTGTAGGGGTCATCCTCCCCTATATGTGATTATTGTTATGGTTGTTTGTAAATAAGGTTATTCTGTAGTGGTCATCCTCCCTTATATGTGATTATTGTTACGGTTGTTTGTAAATAAAATTCTGTAGTGGCCATCTTCCCCTATATGTGATTATTGTTACGTTTGTTTGTAAAAAAGGTTATTTTGTAGGGGTCATCCTCCCCTATATGTGATTATTCTTATATTTGTTTGTTAATATGGGTATTCTGTAGGGGTCATCCTCCCCTATATGTCATTGTTGTTATGGTTGTTTGTAAATAAGGTTATTCTATATGGGTCATCCTCCCTTATATGTGATTATTGTTACGGTTGTTTGTAAATAAAATTCTGTAGGGCCATCTTCCCCTATATGTGATTATTGTTTGTTTGTTTGTAAATGAGGTTATTTTGTAGGGTCATCCTCCCTATATGTGATTATTCTTATATTTGTTTGTTAATAAGGGTATTCTGTAGGGTCATCCTCCCTATATGTCATTATTGTTACGTTGTTTGTAAATAAGGTTATTCTGTACGGGTCATTTTCCCCTATATGTGATTATTGTTATGTTTGTTTGTAAATAAGGTTATTCTTCAGGGGTCATCCTCCCCTATATGTGATTATTGTTAAGTTTGTTTGTAAATAAGGTTATTCTGTAGGGGTCATTTTCCCCTATATGTGATATTGTTATGGTTGTTTGTCAATAAGGTTTTTTTACAGGGGTCATCCTTCCCTATATGTGATTATTGTTATGGTTGTTTATAAATAAGGTTATTCTGTATGGGTCATCCTCCCCTATATGTAATTATTGTTATGGTTGTTTGTAAATGAGGTTACTCTGTAGGGGTCATCCTCCCCTGTATGTGATTATTGTTACGGTTGTTTGTATGTAAGGTTTTTCTGTAATGGTCATCCTCATCTATATGTGATTATTGTTATGGTTGTTTGTAAATAAGGTTTTTCTGTAGGGGTCATCCTCCCCTATATGTGATTATTGTTACGCTTGTTTGTAATTTAGGTTATTCTGTAGGGGTCAACCTCCCTTATATGTGATTATTGTTACGGTTGTTTGGTAAATAAAATTCTGTAGGAGCCATCTTCCCCTATATGTGATTATTGTTACGTTTGTTTGTAAATGAGGTTATTTTGTAGGGGTCATCCTCCCCTATATGTGATTATTCTTATATTTGTTTGTTAATAAGGGTATTCTGTAGGGGTCATCCTCCCCTATATGTCATTATTGTTTTGGTTGTTTGTAAATAAGGTTATTCTGTAGGGGTCATCCTCCGCTATATGTGATTATTGTTATGGTTGTTTGTAAATAAGATTATTCTGTAGGGGTCATCCTCCCCTATATGTGATTATTGTTATGGTTGTTTGTAAATAAGGTTTTTCTGTAGGGGTCATCCTCCCCTATATGTGAATATTGTTATGCTTATTTGTAATTTAGGTTATTCTGTAGGGGTCATCCTCCTTTATATGTGATTATTGTTATGGTTGTTTGTAAATAAAATTCTGTAGGGGCCATCTTCCTCTATATGTGATTATTGTTATGGTTGTTTGTAAATAAGATTATTCTGTAGGTGTCATCATCACCTATATGTGATTATTGTTATGGTTGCTTATAAATAAGGTTATTCTGTAGGGGTCATCCTCCCCTATATGTGATTATTGTTATGGTTGTTTGTAAATAAGGTTATTCTGTAGGGGTGATCCTCCCCTAGATGTGATTATTGTTATGGTTGTTTGTAAATAAGGTTATTCTGTAGGGTCATCCTCCCTATATGATTATTGTTATGATTGTTTGAAAATAAGTTTATTCTGTAGGGGTCATCCTCCCCTATATGTGATTATTGTTATGTTTGTTTGTAAATAAGGTTTTTCTGTAGTGGTCATCCTCCCCTATATGTGATTATTCTTACAGTTGTTTGTAAATAAGGTTATTCTGTAGGGGTCATCCTCCCCTATATGTGAATATTGTTATTGTTGTTTGTAAATAAGGTTATTCTGTAGGGGTCATCCTCCCTATATGTGATTATTGTTATGGTTGTTTGTAATTAAGGTTATTCTGTAGGGTCATCCTCCCTAGATGTGATTATTGTTATGGTTGTTTGTAAATAAAATTCTGTAGGGGCCATCTTCCCCTATATGTGATTATTGTTATGGTTGTTTGTAAATAAGGTTATTCTGTTGGTGTCATCATCCCTATATGTGATTATTGTTATGGTTGTTTGTAAATAAGGTTATTCTGTAGGGGTCATCCTCCCCTATATGTGATTATTGTTATGGTTGTTTGTAAATAAGGTTATTCTGTAGGGGTCATCCTCCCCTATATGTGATTATTGTTATGGTTGTTTGTAAATAAGGTTATTCTGTAGGGGTCATCCTCCCCTATAGGTGATTATTGTTATGATTGTTTGAAAATAAGTTTATTCTGTAGGGTCATCCTCCGTATATGTGATTATTGTTATGCTTGTTTGTAAATAAAGATATTCTGTAGGGGTCATCCTCCCCTATATGTGATTATTGTTATGTTTGTTTGTAATTTAGGTTATTCTGCTGGGGTCATCCTCCCCTATATGTGATTATTGTTATGTTTATTTGTAAATAAGGTTTTTCTGTAGTGGTCATCCTCCCCTATATGTGATTATTGTTACATTTGTTTGTAAATAAGGTTATTCAGTAGGGGTCATCCTCCCCTATATATTAATATTGTTATGTTTGTTTGTAAATAAGGTTATTCTGTAGGGTTCATCCTCCCCTATATGTGATTATTGCTATGATGGTTTGCAAATAAGGTTATTCTGTAGGGGTCATCTTTCAGTATATGTGATTATTGTTATGGTTGTTTGTAAATAAAGTTATTCTGTAGGGGTCATCCTCCCCTATATGGGATTATTGTTATGCAGAGGTCATCCTCCCCTATATGTATTTATTGTTATGTTTGTTTGTAAATAAGGTTATTCTGTAGGGGTCATTTTCCCCTATATGTGATTATTGTTATGGTTGTATTGTCAATAAGGTTTTTTTACAGGTGTCATCCTTCCCTCTATGTGATTATTGTTATGGTTGTTTGTAAATAAGGTTATTCTGTATGGGTCATCCTCCCCTAGATGTGATATTGTTATGGTTGTTTGTAAATAAGGTTATTCTGTAGGGGTCATCCTCCCCTGTATGTGATTATTGTTACGGTTGTTTGTAAATAAGGTTATTCTGTAGGGGTCATTTTCCCCTATATGTGATTATTGCAATGTTTATTTGTAAATAAGGTTATTCTGCAGGGGTCATCCTCCCCTATATGTGATTATTGTTAAGTTTGTTTGTAAATAAGGTTATTCTGTAGGGGTCATTTTCCCCTATATTTGATTATTGTTACGGTTGTTTGTATATAAGGTTTTTTTAGGGGTCATCCTCATCTATATGTGATTATTGTTATGGTTGTTTGTAAATAAGGTTATTCTTTATGGGTCATCGTCCCCTATATGTAATTATTGTTATGGTTGTTTGTAAATAAGGTTATTCTGTAGGGGTCATCCTCCCCTATATGTAATTATTGTTATGGTTGTTTGTAAATAAGGTAATTCTTTATGGGTCATCGTCCCCTATATGTAATTATTGTTATGGTTGTTTGTAAATAAGGTTATTCTGTAGGGGTCATCTTCCCCTGTATGTGATTATTGTTACGGTTGTTTGTATATAAGGTTTTTTTAGGGGTCATCCTCATCTATATGTGATTATTGTTATGGTTGTTTGTAAATAAGGTTTTTCTGTAGCGGTCATCCTCCCCTATATGTGATTATTGTTACGCTTGTTTGTAATTTAGGTTATTCTAAAGGGGTCATCCTCCCTTATGTGTGATTATTGTTATGGTTGTTTGTAAATAAAATTCTGTAGGGGCCATCTTCCCCTATATGTGATTATTGTTATGTTTGTTTGTAAATGAGGTTATTTTGTAGGGGTCATCCTCCCCTATATGTGATTATTCTTATATTTGTTTGTTAATAAGGGTATTCTGTAGGGGTCATCCTCCTCTATATGTCATTATTGTTTTGGTTGTTTGTAAATAAGGTTATTCTGTAGGGGTCATCCTCCGCTATATTTGATTATTGTTATGGTTGTTTGTAAATAAGATTATTCTGTGGGGGTCATCCTCCCCTATATGTGATTATTGTTACAGTTGTTTGTAAATAAGGTTTTTCTGTAGGGGTCATCCTCCCCTATATGTGATTATTGTTACGCTTGTTTGTAATTTAGGTTATTCTGTAGGGGTCATCCTCCCTTATATGTGATTATTGTTACGGTTGTTTGTAAATAAAATTCTGTAGGGGCCATCTTCCCCTATATGTGATTATTGTTACGTTTGTTTGTAAAAGAGGTTATTTTGTAGGGGTCATCCTCCCCTATATGTGATTATTCTTATATTTGTTTGTTAATAAGGGTATTCTGTAGGGGTCATCCTCCCCTATATGTCATTGTTGTTATGGTTGTTTGTAAATAAGGTTATTCTGTAGGGGTCATCCTCCGCTATATGTGATTATTGTTATGGTTGTTTGTAAATAAGGTTATTCTGTAGGGGTCATCCTCCCCTAGATGTGATTATTGTTATGGGTGTTTGTAAATAAGGTTATTCTGTACGGGTCATCCTCCCATGTATGTGATTATTATTATGGTTATTTGTAAATAAAGTTATTCTGTAGGGGTCATCCTTCTCTATATGTGATTATTGTTATGGTTGTTTGTAAATAAGGTTATTCTGTAGGTGTCATCCTCCCCTAGATGTGATTATTGTTACGGTTGTTTGTAAATAAGGTTATTCTCTAGGGGTCATCCTCCCCTATATGTGATTATTGTTACCTATGTTTGTAAATAAGGTTATTCTGTAGGGGTCATCCTCCCCTAGATGTGATTATTGTTATGGTTGTTTGTAAATAAGGTTATTCTGTAGGGATCATGCTCCCCTAGATGTGATTATTGTTATGGTTGTTTGTAAATAAGGTTGTTCTGTAGGGGACACCCTCCCCTATATCTGATTATTGTTATGGTTGTTTCTAAATAAGGTTTTTCTGTAGGGGTCATCCCCCCCTATATGTGATTATTGTTACGCTTGTTTGTAATTTTGGTTATTCTATAGGGGTCATCCTCCCTTATATGTGATTATTGTTACGGTTGTTTGTAAATAAAATTCTGTAGGGGCCATCTTCCCCTATATGTGATTATTGTTTGTTTGTAAATGAGGTTATTTTGTAGGGGTCATCATCCGCTATATGTGATTATTGTTATGGTTGTTTGTAAATAACATTATTCTGTAGGGGTCATCCTCCCCTATATGTGATTATTGTTATGGCTGTTTGTAAATAAGGTTTTTCTGTAGGAGTCATCCTCCCCTATATGTGATTATTGTTACGGTTGTTTGTAAATAAAATTCTGTAGTGGCCATCTTCCCCTATATGTGATTATTGTTACGTTTGTTTGTAAAAAAGGTTATTTTGTAGGGGTCATCCTCCCCTATATGTGATTATTCATATATTTGTTTGTTAATAAGGGTATTCTGTAGGGGTCATCCTCCCCTATATGTCATTGTTGTTATGGTTGTTTGTAAATAAGGTTATTCTATAGGGGTCATCCTCCCTTATATGTGATTATTGTTACGATTGTTTGTAAATAAAATTCTGTAGGGGCATCTTCCCCTATATGTGATTATTGTTTGTTTGTTTGTAAATGAGGTTATTTTTTAGGGGTCATCCTCCCATATATGTGATTATTCTTATATTTGTTTGTTAATAAGGGTATTCTGTAGAGGTCATCCTCCCCTATATGTCATTATTGTTTTGGTTGTTTGTAAATAAGGTTATTCTGTAGGGGTCATCCTCCGCTATATGTGATTATTGTTATGGTTGTTTGTAAATAAGATTATTCTGTAGGGGTCATCCTCCCCTATATGTGATTATTGTTATGGCTGTTTGTAAATAAGGTTATTCTGTAGGAGTCATCCTCCCCTATATGTGATTATTGTTACGGTTGTTTGTAAATAAAATTCTGTAGTGGCCATCTTCCCCTATATGTGATTATTGTTACGTTTGTTTGTAAAAAAGGTTATTTTGTAGGGGTCATCCTCCCCTATATGTGATTATTCATATATTTGTTTGTAAATAAGGTTATTCTGTAGTGGTCATCCTCCCCTATATGTGATTATTGTTATGGTTGTTTGTAAATAAGGTTATTCTGTAGGGGTCATCCTCCCTTATATGTGATTATTGTTACGGTTGTTTGTAAATAAAATTCTGTAGGGGCATCTTCCCTATATGTGATTATTGTTTGTTTGTTTGTAAATGAGGTTATTTTTAGGGGTCATCCTCCCTATATGTGATTATTCTTATATTTGTTTGTTAAAAAGGGTATTCTGTAGGGGTCATCCTCCCCTATATGTCATTGTTGTTATGGTTGTTTGTAAATAAGGTTATTCTGTAGGGGTCATCCTCCGCTATATGTGATTATTGTTATGGTTGTTTGTAAATAAGATTATTCTGTAGGGGTCATCCTCCCCTATATGTGATTATTGTTATGGTTGTTTGTAAATAAGGTTATTCTGTAGGGGTCATCCTCCCTATATGTGATTATTGTTATGGTTGTTTGTAAATAAGGTTATTCTGTAGGGTCATCCTCCCCTAGATGTGATTATTGTTATGGTTGTTTGTAAATAAGGTTATTCTGTAGGGGTCATCCTCCCCTATATTTCATTATTGTTATGGTTGTTTGTAAATAAGGTTATTCTGTAGGGGTCATCCTCCGCTATATGTGATTATTGTTATGGTTGTTTGTAAATAAGGTTATTCTGTAGGGGTCATCCTCCCCTATATGTGATTATTGTTATGGTTGTTTGTAAATAAGGTTATTCTGTAGTGGTCATCCTCCCCTTTATCTGATTATTGTTACGCTTGTTTGTAAATAAGGTTATTCTGTAGGGGTCATCCTCCCTATATGTGATTATTGTTATGGTTGTTTGTAAATAAGGTTATTCTGTAGGGGTCATCCTCCCCTATATGTGATTATTGTTATGGTTGTTTGTAAATAAGGTTATTCTGTAGGGGTCATCCTCCCATATATGTGATTATTGTTATGGTTGCTTGTAAATAAGGTTATTCTGTAGGGGTCATCCTCCCTATATGTGATTATTGTTATGGATGTTTGTAAATAATGTTATTCTGTAGGGATCATCCTCCCCTATATGTGAATATTGTTATAGTTGTTTGAAAATAAGGTTATTTGGTAGGGGCATCCTCCCCTATATGTGATTATTGTTATGGTTGTTTGTAAATAAGGTTATTCTGTAGGGGTCATCCTCCCCTATATGTGATTATTGTTATGGTTGTTTGTAAATAAGGTTATTCTGTAGGGGTCATCCTCCCTATATGTGATTATTGTTATGGTTGTTTGTAAATAAGGTTATTCTGTAGGGGTCATCCTCCCCTATATGTGATTATTGTTATGGTTGTTTGTAAATAAGGTTATTCTGTAGGGTCATCCTCCCGTATATGTGATTATTGTTATGGTTGTTTGTAAATAAGGTTATTCTGTAGGGGTCATCCTCCCCTATATGTGATTATTGTTATGGTTGTTTGTAAATAAGGTTATTCTGTAGGGGTCATCCTCCCCTATATGTGATTATTGTTATGGTTGTTTGTAAATAAGGTTATTCTGTAGGGGTCATCCTCCAGTATATGTGATTATTGTTATGGTTGTTTGTAAATGAGGTTATACTGTAGGGATCATCCTCACTTGTATGTGATTATTGTTATGGCTGTTTGTAAATAAGGTTATTCTGTAGGGCTCATCCTCCCCTATATGTGATTATTGTTACGCTTATTTGTAATTGAGGTTATTTTGTAGGGGTCATCCTCTTCTATTTGTGATTAATGTTATGCTTGTTTGTAAATATATTTTTTATGTAGTGGTCATCCTAGCCCGATATGTGATTATTGTTATGGTTGTTTGTAAATAAGGTTATTCTGTAGGGGTCATCCTCCCCTATATGTGATTATTGTTATGGTTGTTTGTAAATAAGGTTATTCTGTAGGGGTCATCCTCCCCTATATGTGATTATTGTTATGGTTGTTTGTAAATAAGGTTATTCTGTAGGGTGGCATCCTCCCCTATATGTGATTATTGTTATGGTTGTTTGTAAATAGGGTTATTCTGCAGGGGTCATCCTCCCTTATATGTGATTATTGTTATGGTTGTTTGTAAATAAGGTTATTCTGTAGGGTGGCATCCTCCCGTATATGTGATTATTGTTATGGTTGTTTGTAAATAGGGTTATTCTGCTGGGGTCATCCTCCCCTATATGTGATTATTGTTATGGTTGTTTGTAAATAAGGTTATTCTGTAGGGTGGCATCCTCCCCTATATGTGATTATTGTTATGTTTGTTTGTAAATAAGGTTATTCTGTAGGGGTCATCCTCCCCTATATGTGATTATTGTTATGTTTGTTTGTAAATAAGGTTATTCTGCTGGGGTCATCCTCCCCTATATGTGATTATTGTTATGTTTTTTTGTAAATAAGGTTATTCTGTAGGGGTCATCCTCCAGTATATGTGATTATTGTTATGGTTATTTGAAAATAAGTTTATTCGGATGGGGTCATCCTCCCCTATATGTGATTATTGTTATGGTTGTTTGTAAATAAGGTTATTCTGTAGGGGTCATCCTCCCCTATATGTGATTATTGTTATGGTTGTTTGTAAATAAAGTTATTCTGTAGGAGTCATCCTCCCCTATATGTGATTATTGTTATGGTTGTTTGTAAACAAGGTTATTCTTTAGGGTCATCCTCGCCTATATGTGATTATTGTTATGGTTGTTTGTAAATAAGGTTATTCTGTAGGGGTCATCCTCCCTATATGTGATTATTGTTATGGTTGTTTGTAAATAAGGTTATTCTGTAGGGGTCTTCCTCCCTATATGTGATTATTGTTATGGTTGTTTGTAAATAAGGCTATTCTGCAGGGGTCATCCTCCCTTATATGTGATTATTGTTATGGTTGTTTGTAAATAAGGTTATTCTGTAGGGGTCATCCTCCCCTATATGTGATTATTGTTATGGTTGTTTGTAAATAAGGTTATTCTGTAGCGGTCACCCTCCCCTATATGTGATTATTGTTATGTTTGTTTGTAAATAAGGTTATTCTGTAGTGGTCATCCTCCGCTATATGTGATTATTGTTATGGTTGTTTGTAAATAAGGTTATTCTGTAGGGGTCATCCTCCCCTATATGTGATTATTGTTATGGTTGTTTGTAAATAAGGTTATTCTGTAGGGGTCATCCTCCCCTATATGTGATTATTGTTATGGTTGTTTGTAAATAAGGTTATTCTGTAGGGGTCATCCTCCCTATATGTGATTATTGTTATGGTTGTTTGTAAATAAGGTTATTCTGTAGGGGTCATCCTTCCCTATATGTGATTATTGTTATGGTTGTTTGTAAATAAGGTTATTCTGTAGGGTGGCATCCTCCCCTATATGTGATTATTTTTATGCTTGTTTGTAAATAAGGTTATTCTTTAGTGGTCATCCTCCCCTGTATGTGATTATTGTTATGCTTGTTTGTAAATAAGGTTATTCTGTAGGGGTCATCCTCCCCTATATGTGATTATTGTTATGGTTGTTTGTAAATAAGGTTATTCTGTAGGGGTCATCCTCCCCTATATGTGATTATTGTTATGGTTGTTTGTAAATAAGGTTATTCTGTAGGGGTCATCCTCACTTATATGTGATTATTGTTATGGTTTGTAAATAAGGTTATTCTGTAGGGGTCATCCTCCCCTATATGTGATTATTGTTATAGTTGTTTATAAATAAGGTTGTTCTGTAGGGGTCATCCTCCCCTATATGTAATTATTGTTATGGTTGTTTGTAAATAAGGTTATTCTTTAGGGGTCATCCTCCCCTATATGTGATTATTGTTATGGTTGTTTGTAAATAAGGTTATTCTGTAGGGGTCATCCTCCCCTATATGTGATTATTGTTATGGTTGTTTGTAAATAAGGTTATTCTGTAGGGGTCATCCTCCCCTATATGTGATTATTGTTATGGTTGTTTGTAAATAAGGTTATTCTGCAGGGGTCATCCTCCCTTATATGTGATTATTGTTATGACTGTTTGTAAATAAGGTTATTCTGTATGGGTCGTTCTCCTCTATATGTGATTATTGTTATGGTTGTTTGTAAATAAGGTTATTCTCTAGGTGTTATCTTCCCCTATATGTGATTACTGTTACATTTGTTTGTAAAAGAGGTTATTTTGTGGGGGTCATCCTCCCCTATATGTGATTATTGTTATGGTTGTTTGTAAATAAGGTTATTTTGTAGGGGTCATCCTCCCTTATATGTGATTATTGTTATGGTTGTTTGTAAATAAGGTTATTCTGTAGGGGTCATCCTCCCCTATGTGGGATTATTGTTATGGTTGTTTGTAAATAAGGTTATTCTGTAGGGGACATCCTCCCCTATATGGGATTATTGTTATGGTTGTTTGTAAATAAGGTTATTATGTAGGGGTCATCCTCCCGTATATGGGATTATTGTTATGATTGTTTGTAAATAAGGTTATTCTGTGGGGGTCATCCTCCCCTATATGGGATTATTGTTATGGTTGTTTGTAAATAAGGTTATTCTGTAGGATTCATCCTGCCCTGAATGTGATTATTGTTATGGTTGTTTGTAAATAAGGTTATTCTCTAGGGGTCATCCTCCCCTAGATGTGATTATTGTTGTGGTTGTTTGTAAATAAGGTTATTCTGTAGGGGTCATCCTCCCCTATATGGGATTATTGTTATTGTTGTTTGTAAATAAGGTTGTTTTGTATGGGTCATCCTCCCCTATATGTGATTGCTGTTATGCTTGTTCTAATTTTTAACAGATTGCTGACATTGTTTCCTTTTTTAATACAACAGGACTCAAATATGTAAAAGTAGTCATGCTTTTCTGAATTTTCTCCATGCAAATACACGTCTTAACCCACATCAGTGAATATATAGGTAGTGGTAGCCGAGACAATGAAAATAATCTTTAATAGCTAAGATACAGTAGAATTCAATAGGAGTGCCGCCCTGTACTGCATTGTATTAAAAGGGGACATATTGAATAAAGCAAGGAAGTGTAAACAAAATAAAAGCAGACAGGCCTGTAAAGGGAAGCAATAAGGTTGTAGCCAAGGGTTATGTACTCATCTAAGTTAAAACAAGGTCGCTATAGGTGGTTGAAAATCTTGATAATTGGAGAGGTGGGACAACTATGAATAAAGAAATTAAACAAAGTCAGGGGTAATGGTACATTATCATAAGTCATGTGAGCAGTTAGCAATGTGCCTTCTATTGGGACCAGGGCTCAAGTAGCCAGGTAAAAACATGGGTTCAGCCCAAGGCTCTGTTTAGATGTAATGCAGAAGGTGAGGAGGTAGTTTAGCACAAGATGTACAGATGGGGGGGGGGGGGTTAGGGCATCATTATAGTTATATCCTGTTATAAAGAATAGAAGATCTAGTGAAGCAAAAATAAAAAGAGATTAGGATGAAATTATGACGAAAAAGGAGAGATACCATAATGCTACTTGAGATTTAGCTGAAGAAGAAAAAGCTATGAAGATAAGAGAGAAATTGGTAATGTGCTTTGTTGTAGCACAGTTAAGGAAGGAGGGGGAAAGGGGTGCTACTAATAGGAAGAGTCTGAGAGCAAAGATAGGGTTAGTTAGAGAAGTGAACAATGAAGGAGTAGCATTACAAGGATGGGGTAGGAGCATAGGAAGGATGGGGTAGGAGCATTATAAGGATGGGGTAGGAGCATAGCAAGGATGGAGTAGGAGCATAACAAGGATGGGGTAGGAGCATAACAAGGATGGGGTAGGAGCATTATAAGCATGGGGTAGGAGCATAGCAAGGATGGAGTAGGAGCATAACAAGGATGGGGTAGGAGCATAACAAGGATGGGGTAGGAGCATAACAAGGATGGGGTAGGAGCATAACAAGGATGGGGTAGAAACATAGCAAGGATGTGGTAAGAGCATAACAAGGATGGGGTAGGAACATAACAAGCATGGGGTAGGAGCATAACAAGGATGGGGTAGGAGAATTATAAGGATGGGGTAGGAGCATAGCAAGGGTGGGGTAGGAGCAGAACAAGGATGGGGTAGGAGCACAGTCAGGATGGGGTAGGAGCATAACAAGGATGGGGTAAGAGCACAGCAAGGATGGGGTAGGAGCATAGCAAGGATGGGTTAGGAACATTATAAGGATGGGGCAGGAGCATAGCAAGGATGGGGTAGGAGAATAACAAGGATGGGGTAGGAGCATAGCAAAGATGTCATAGGAGCATAACAAGGATGGGGTAGGAGCATAGCAAGGATGGGGTAGAAGCATAACAAGCATGGGGTAGGAGCATAGCAAGGATGGGGTAGGAGCATAACAAGGATGGGGTAAGAGCACAGCAAGGATGGGGTAGGAGAATAAAAAGGATGGGGTAGGAGCATAGCAAGGATGGGATAGGAGCATAACAAGGATGGGGTAGGAGCATAGCAAGGATGGGGTAGAAGCATAGCAAGGATGGGGTAGAAGCATAACAAGCATGGGGTAGGAGCATAGCAAGGATGGGGTAGGAGCATAACAAGGATGGGGTAAGAGCACAGCAAGGATGGGGTAGGAGCATAGCAAGGATGGGTTAGGAACATTATAAGGATGGGGCAGGAGCATAGCAAGGATGGGGTAGGAGAATAACAAGGATGGGGTAGGAGCATAGCAAAGATGTCATAGGAGCATAACAAGGATGGGGTAGGAGCATAGCAAGGATGGGATAGGAGCATAACAAGGATGGGGTAGGAGCATTATAAGGATGGGGTAGGAGCATTATAAGGATGGGGTAGGAGCATAACAAGGATGGGGTAGGAGCATAGCAAGGATGGGGTAGGAGCATAGCATGGATGGGGTAGGAGCATAGCAAGGATTGGGTAGGAGCATAGCAAGTACTGGTTAGGAACATAAGCAAGGATGAGGTAGGTGCATAGCAAGGATGGAGTAGGAC